>NC_047113.1:61942497-62242497 GCF_902500255.1 Thalassophryne amazonica
CGACTGACTGTGACTGACCCATAATGACTTCATAATGAAGTCACACGAAGTCATACAATGAAAGTAGTCAAAAACACCATTACAACACACACACACACACACACACACACACACACACACACACACACACACACACACACACACACACACACACATATATACGTACATTTATATTATGCTGTGTACAGCATGCAGAGTATGCCTCAGCTTTCTGATGCCTTTAATTTCATCTTGTGCCTGCCAACATGTAAACAATATGCGACATGATGTTGGCCATTTCCAGATAGATGTCTGTTTTGAAAAGTTCTGGGCATTTATTGAAATGAATACAGTAAATGCATCAATCATGAATTCATGACTGAACACAGTCCCACAGTACAAACACTGTGGTAGCTCATAATCTATCAAGGTCACGCTGCATCAAGGAAGAACAAACATGCAAATGAACCCATTTGAAAAGGTAAGAGAATTTAGTAGAGGTGGGCGGATCGATCCTAACATCGATACCAACGTTGGTATTGATATTGAACAGTCCTCGTGTAAAAAGATCGATACTCTCCCGCTTTTTTTTCTTCCCGCATGCACTGACTGCTGCGCATGCAGATTCATCAAAGTCTACTCTCTGTCTGTAAGAGCAGTGCTGTGCTGTGTCACACAACACGGAGCAGCACACCCTTGTATTGTGGTTTGTCAGCCCTCTACCTCAGGAGATTTTAAGTTGTGTTGAGTGATTTTTTTTAAACAAAAATGTTGATTGTGATAATAAAGTATTTTGTTGTCACGTACAATGTTTGGCGAAATTCTGTCCTAGGTCTTTTGGATCCTTTGGATCTATGAAGCTTAAATATGAAAAAGTATTGGTATCGATATCGGCGATACTGGGACTGTATTTACTTGGTATCGGATCAATACCAAAATTCCCGGTATCGCCCACCTCTAGAATTTAGATAAATGCAAGTCGGAACTGGTGTTCTGCAGTGGAGTAATTTTTAAGGTATGTTTTGACACGAGACAGCGGGTAATCTCAAGAGTCTCCACATTTCAGAGCTGATTCAGTTAAAAAATCCTGATTCAAGACCTCATTCAGACTTCATCAGGCCAAATGCACACTGAGCGTGACATCTGCTCCGTATATCCCCTATAAGACGAGGCCAGTCACTCCATCTGGAAGATTAGAGGAGGCTGCTGAAGGAAAATTGTTCCTGAAACCACTGCAGTCTATAAAATAAACACATAAATGACGGTGTGATGGTGTCTTTGAGGGGAGTCCCCGAGCAGATTGCAGAATCCAGTGGGGTGCCATTGGTTTGTTGGTGCAGATCTTTTTTCTTGCTCCAATACACTGAGGTCTTTAGCTGGCTGAGGTTTGATCCCCAGGCAAATAATCACAGCCCAGGCAGAGGCAGTATGCAAACCTTCACCCCAGCATCCAGGGATTTGGGAAAAGTTGTCTTAAGGGAATGTGAGGGGGTGGAGACACCTGGCGACTAGTGTCTTAGACAGATAATATATATGTGGATCAGGATCAAAATGGAGGATTTTTCTGAGTGGAGGGGTGGACGGGGAGGGGGGGGGGGGCTCTCGCAGTGGTGTCGGGCTCTGTGTCTCTGCCGTAAGTTTTTTTTTAAACCAGTCTTCAACCTATCCTTTTGTATCCTTCTCCAAACCTCTACTTTCCATCCAAATTATTCTTCAGGATTCAGTGAGAAGGAGCTTTCAGTTTGGATCCTCCTGCTGAGGGCTTCTCCACGGGCATCACGTCAGCTTTACTCAATTTGTTGACACATCACTCAGAATCGTCAACAGTTGCTTTTCTTTCATCTGCCACCACAGTCAGTAATTACAGTCATCATCACCACCTTCACACCTGCTCTTATCACCATCATCTTCAGTCATCATTCTGGTTCTGATCATTCAAACGGTTTTCTCCAAAAATGCTCATCAAACCTGAACATACATATTTGCAACAGACTGATTTTGTTGCACGGCACAACAACAAAAAGGAGATAAAGTGACTCTTTTCTAAGTGTATTAACTCTGAGCAAAAACACCATCATAGTTGGTTTAATATCAATCGGCAATCATTAACACATGTTCCACCTATGGAATTGTGTTTACAGCAAACCGGGGGCCCTGATGATGCAGTGAAGTCATTTGGCATTGAAAATGAAAGCAGCATGTGTTTTCTACGACACTCTCTGGGCAACAGGCAAGAAATAAACTGTTGCCTTTGGTAATTCCCTGCTCATTTGCAACAAGACTTTGTCATTACAGCCTATTCCTTGAGAAAAAACTGCAAGACATTACTTGCTAATTTAAAAAAGCGCCTCTTCCTAAGTTGAAATAGTGCATAATTGCACAGTGGGGAGTTTCATCTACCAGGGACTTCTTCTCCTAGACACTCTTCCATCAAAGCTTCCCAGCAGTGAACCACACACTGCCATTACACTCGCTTCATTACAACACGGGAGCTGAGAGATGCTGGATTATTATAATATACCCAACCTGCACCCAAGACAAGGAGATTTTCCAAATGTAGTGTTGTGTTCCACCAAAGTTGGTTTTGAACACTCTTCCCATGCGTCATACTATAATTTGAGAAATGCTCTCTGGTCCTTTGGTGGATTACCAGTATGTGGACAACAGTTAGCCCCAGAATTGGCCTCAAAGGGTTTGTTTTAGCAAGCGTCAATGTCATTGAGGTCAAAAGTCAAAGTTAAAATTTCTATTTTTATTTATTTATTTCTTACCAATATGTAGTAAATGCAGCACACATATGTATGTTCACGGGTTCTGGAATTGCCTAGTTGAGAACAAACTTATCAAAGGTCATTCACTAGGTTTTAAGGTCATTGGGATCAAACTTACATTTTTTCCACTGTGATTTGCATCAAACGTAGCACACATTTGGAGATGGGTTGCAAAATTTCTTAGAAATTTGTCAGTGGTCTCACTGGGGCCAAGGTCATGTCTGTCTTGTCCATTTCCTCCCAAGAGTTTAACTAAACTAAGTTGATTATTGAAGGTTGACTTTGAAAATGCCCTTAAAGACTTAATTGTGGCAAAAGGTCAAGGAATTAGATTTTCAAACCAATTTGCATCAAATGTGGCAACAACTAAGGTGGATTCCTGAAAATCCCTGGCAAGGTCAAGGTCTTTGGGGCTAAATGTCAGATTGATGCAGCTCTTATTTTTTTGCCCATTACGTCCACCAAGAACATAATAAAATAATCTGTGTTTATTTATTTATTTCTCTGTCTGTCTGACTGTTATATTATGTCAAAACTGCTGCACGGATTCTGATGAAATTTTCAGTTATTAGGCCTTGGAAGACTCCATAAAATTTTGGAGGTGCTGTGGATCTGGATCTGAATTCTGGATCAAATTTCACTTTATATAGGCTTTAAGTATTATGTCAAAACTACTTCACGGATTCTCACAAAATTTGCACTATAGATACATATTAGGCCATGGAAAATTTAATTAAATTTTGGAGGTGATCTGGATCCAGATTCTGGATCAAGTTTCACTTTATATAGGATTTGAAGGATTACGTCAAAATTACTTCACGGATTCTCACAAAATTTGCACCATAGATACATATTAGACCATGGAAGATTTAATTAAATGTTGGAGGTGATCCGGATCCAGATTCTGGATCAAGTTTCACTTTATATAGGATTTGAAGGATTACATCAAAACTTCAATAAACATCAAAACAGATTCTCACAAAATTTGCACTATAGATACATATTAGGCCATGGAAGACTCCGCTGAATTTTGGAAGTGATCCAGATCCGCATTGGTGGACATCAGAAATCTCTGATTGCTCTTGTTGAGAACAATATCCCCAGATCTTAGCATTTACAGCTGAACATTGAGACTGTCTTTGCATACTCTAATATTCTCTGATACTAAGGTGGTGCCCTGTAATTATTTATCGAAATTAAGAATTTTTTTTTTAATATTGACAATTACCTTTGACAACTGTCAATACTCTGCTAAAAATCTCCTCCTACCCGTGCACAACTCTTTCTGGTTCCTGCTCCTACAGGATGCTGTAAGCCTGCATGACTCTGAAGGAAACATTTCACACATATATTGCTGCTTGTTTGCATATAATTTTCCCCATCTCCACACCATCAGCCACAAGGCTCTAATTGTGTTCTGGAGGAAGAACAAATTATATCATCGCTCTCCGAACCCCTTTGTGCAAACTTCACAGTACTCTGTAGGGAGTGACGAAGTGGAAAGTACACAAATAACTGCCTAAACTATATTCTACAATCCACAACCCCTCAAGCAGAATTTTAGAAGGGTTACAAGTCCATTTCCCTTCTAAACTCATCATTAGAAATAAGTATTCAACTATGTTTATTTTTCTCCATACATGTGAAAATAAATTCAATTGCTGACTTGCTGAAATACTGAGGGTCATTGGCCTGAAAGGTTATTGCAGGAATTTGAGATCATTTCCATGAAAATATTAAATTGCAGCAAGTACAAACTTGGGGTATTTCAGTAATTTAAACCAGATATCCTTCATCCATAGCAGTAGTTGGATAGTGCATTGGTGGATACCATGGTAACACTTAAATTTCTGACAAAGTGCTGCATTAAAGCCAATAGAGATGTTTATCTTGAAAGTGATCAATGATATCTCAACGGCTCTTGACAATAAGCAACATAGTGCTGCGCTTTTATTGATTTGTCAAAAGCTTTTGACTCTGTGAACCATATTTTACTCAAAGAGAGGTTGACCCACATTGGACTATCTAAAGAGGCGGTTGGGTGGATTTGTAATTATCTTACTGACCGATCCCAATGTACTAAATCTGATCAGATTTGTTCTAATATTCTACCATTAACGAAAGGAGTGCCCCAGGGCTCTGTTTTGGGGACACTCCTATTCACCATCTATGTGAACAACGTTGGCCAGGATTTCATGGACAGAAAATATCATTTTTATACTGATGACATGGTCATCTATAGTTTTGCAAAAACTCTAAATGTTAGTGTCTCTATATTACAAAACGCTTTCAACATAGTTCAGGAAATGTTTCTAAAGCTAGACCGCTAATAAGAGCAAATTGATGCTGTTCTCAAAAACAAAAAACAATCTGCTGACGAACCTTTCAATTGTTACTCTTCAAGGGGCAGAGATCAAAAGGGTCAAATCATTTAAATATCTAGGAATTTTAATTGATGACAACCTATGAACAACTAATTGGGAAACTGAGACTGAAAATTGGTTTCTATTTCAGAAACAGGCTATGCTTTTCTTTTAATGCAAAAAAGAAAAGTAGCTGCAACATTTTTACCAATTTTGGATTATGGTGACCATTTATATGAATGCCCCAACTCAAGTATTGAAACTATTAGACTCAGTCTACCATGCATCTCTGAGGTTCATCACAAACTGTAAGCCTCGCACACACCACTGCGAACTTTACACGTGGAGCTGGCCAGCCTTGGATTCTCATAGACTCACTCACTGGGGTATGTTCATTTATAAGGGTATTCTCTGTCTCCCCTCATATCTCTCTGAATATATTCAACCAAAAGTGGCTGGATTGTATTCCTTGCACTCTCAAGAATCACTGCTCCTGTCTGTACCAAGTGTCCGCACAGAAACTGGGAAGGTGGCATTTCAGTTTTCTGCCCCCACAACATGGAACAATCTACAGAAAGACTGGAAACTAAAGGAACTGGTTCCAATTGGCAAGTTTAAACTTTTGCTCAAAGGTTTGGAAATGAAGTCCATGATTTGTAAATGCTTTTAAATAGCTTTATTATTGTATGAAAATGTCTTTTATGTCTTGAAATTGTGATCTGTGCCGCTGTCTTGGCCAGGACTCCCTTGAAAAAGAGATTAGTAATCTCAATGGGACTTTCCTGGTTAAATAAAGGTTAAATAAATAAAGAAATAAATCTTACAACTGGTCAGCGCAGTCTCATTTAAGGGCGGGCGCTAAATGGGTAAAATATGATGTAATTTCTCTACTTCCAGGGACAGAAACACAGCACTTTCTCTGGGTTTTTCAAAAAAATTACACGCAAACAAAGTGAAAATACGAAGAAAAAGTGACGATGCGGTGGACAAGCGGACATGTGTTGCGGTTTGTTTATGAGCCGGTGCTCAAACGTGTCGAAGCAGTTTTGCAGGCAAGAAAACGTAGCTACTCTAGTTACCTAGGTAGGCTAACACTTACCGACATGACCTCTCACATTTGACTTATCTTTCCTTCTCCACTGGGAACCGAAATAAACTGCACTTTTCGTGACTGCTTCAGTGATTGCTTCTGAAAACACAACAGTACACCATTTTCTCGTGTGAAGTTATGCTGAGTATATTGCACAACTGAGCGGCTTTCCCCATAAGTGGTCAAATCCTGCAATATCACGCAGGGTTCAAATAAGACTGCACTGCCCTATTATTTTGAGAATACAAGAAACAATAGTGTAACATCCATACACACATGCGCAGATAGTGCACAATAAATTTTTATAATCTTTATTTCAAAATTGTAAAAAAATAAACAATTGTACAATTAATGCAGGAAACAGAATATATACAAAAGAAGATAAAAAAAAAATTATAATACAAATAGTAAAACAAAATACGTGCACAGGTTTGGCACGTTAAAGTCTGTATCAATTTACACAAATTTCATATATAAGATCACTGCATTCAGCAATATTCAAGATGTTACATTGCATAGCACCATCACGAATGTCAATGAGTTGCTTGAGCATATTAACAATGGCAGTAGTGGTATCATTATACTTTGGCACAAAAAATGATTTTATATCAAAATTATGTTGCAGAAATTGTTTGCACATTACCTGATATTGACATTGGATTTTGAGTACATACGAGGTCTTTTAGACTTTTTTTTTTTTAACTATATGGATTTGAATGACGTGCGATTCCACCAATCATGCTTGAACCCTCGTGCGCATGCGTGAGTTTTTTCACGAGTGTCGGTGACGTCATTTCCCTGTGGCAGGCCTTGAGTGACATGTGGTCCCGCCCTCTCGGCTGAATTCCTTTGTTTCACACGCTGCTCGAGACGGCGCGCGTTGCTTGATCAAAATTTTTTCTGGACCTGTGAGGAATATCCGAGTGGACACTATTTGAGAAATTAAGCTGGTTTTCGGTGAAAAGTTTAACGGCTGATGAGAGATTATGGGGTGTTTCTGTCGGTGTAAGGACTTCCCACGGAGCGGGACGTCGCGCAGCGCTTCCAGGCGGCGTCATCGGCCTGTTTCGACCTGAAAACATCCTAATTTAAGGCTTAATTCACCCAGGACGTCGTGAGAGAACAGAGAAGATTCAGAAGAGGCTGCCATGAGGACTTTATGCGGACATTCCACTGTTTAAGGACATTTTTTAATGAAAGACGTGCGCGCAAATTCGCCGAGTCGTTTCCGTGATGACTCAGCGAATCTGTGTGCACCGCGACAGGAAAAACACCTCCGTGTTGAAAACCATTTGTAAAATTCAGGCGGCTTTTGATGTCTTTCAACAAGTGAGTAACTGAGAAATTGTTTAACAGCTTGGGCATGTTCCAACTTGCCCGTTAAGGGTTCCAACTGAGGTGTTTTCCTGTCGTGACCCCCGCGGTCGGGTCTGGCCCGACATGCGACTCTGCCGCACGTTCTTTCTTCTGAAAGTTCTCTGTTCTCTGACGACTTCCTGGGTCAACAGAGCCTGAAATGTGGAAGTTTTCAACTTGAAACGGCGAGACGCTGCCGCCTCGAAGCGCAGATCGCCGTCAGGCGCCGTGGGCCGTCCTTATGGCGACACTACCAGACCAAAATCTCTCATCAGCCATTAAAATTTTTACCGAAAACCAGCTGAATTTATCGAATGGTGTCCACTCAGTTGTGCCTTACAGTTTTGAAAAAATGTTTATCAAACAAAGCAGCAGTCTCTGAGCCATTCCTAAACAATGAAAAAATCGACGAGAGGGTGGGCCACCCCTCACTCAAAGACCGCCTACAGGCGAATGACGTAACCAACAGGCGTGAAAAAACTCTCGCATGCTCAGGAGGGTTCAAGCATATCTGATGTAATCACACGTGATTCAAATCCATATGGTTTTTGAAAAAAATAATAAGGTCCGTTACTTTTCTAATAGGCCTCGTATAAGTGCAACACTTCTTACTACTGAATTTTCAGATTGTGTACATTTCTTATAAAACTTAGAAAACCTGTTGATCAACTGAGTTTTTAAAGGCAGCTTATTTGCAAAAAGTTCAGTTATATGACAGTGAGTTCTGTTATCGATTCTAAATAAATTTCTCAAAGCTTTCTCCAGGCAGTACATAAATTATTAACAGCAGTGCTAGGAGGTTCCATAGTGGAGCACCATAGTATGAACAACAGTACTGATGAAATAATTTACATTTAATGAATGAATAACAGTGACCAAAGTCTGACATAAAAAGACTGAAGTTTTTCCAGAAAATGAGCCATATACGAGGTCTATTAGAAAAGTATCCGACCTTATTTTTTTTCAAAAACCATATGGATTTGAATCACGTGTGATTGCGTCAGACAAGCTTGAACCCTCGTGCGCATGCGTAAGTTTTTCCACGCCTGTCGGTTGCGTCATTCGCCTGTGAGCAGGCTTTGAGTGAGGAGTGGTCCACCCCTCGGCGGATTTTCATTGTCAGGAAATAGCGGAATGATTTGGGCTTTTTTTCCATCAGAATTTTTTCAGAACCTGTTAGAGACTGGCAGCTGGAAACCATTAGAAAAATTTATCTGGCTTTCGGTGAAAATTTTACGGGCTTCACAGAGAATAAGGACTGTTACTACAGCTTTAAGGACGGCTTTAAGGACGTTCGGCGTGCCGCGCTCCATGCCGCCATCGAGAGCCACAAACCACCGGATCATTTCTAAACGGATGGCTCTGTGGAGCCGGACCATCGTGTGCACTTTCTCTGGTTATCACAAGAGCTGGACATCAACCATTTTCCGGCAGATTTCACTTTTAACAAGATATTTTGTCATGGAAAGCTGAGCGGAGGCTTCGCGCGTCACGACCGATCTGCTGATGGAGCGAGACAAAGGAACATCTCCGTTTTGGTCTCACAGGACGGCTTTGAGATGGCGTTCAGACAGCTGTCGGTGGTTTTTCCATCGAGTGATTATCCGAGAAATTGTGGATGTGCCTGGACATGCCAGAACATGTCCCGTGAGTCTTCATCACGGCGTTGCTTTGCGTAATGCGGTACCGCCGCGATGCGCAGAATTCCTCCGCACGTCTGTCTCAATGTGCCGAAAAAGTGCTGATGCCCACGTCTTTTCACAATTCCTGTGCTAGTCAGACGACGTTCCGGAAAACACAGCGTCCAGTTTGGAAATGAATGGCACATTCCGCTGTTACAGGAGTTTGTGTCATGGAAAGAGGAGCAGAGGCTTCACCCGTCGCATGCGTGGAAAAACTCACGCATGCGCACGAGGGTTCAAGCTTGTCTGACGCAATCACACGTGATTCAAATCCATATGGTTTTTAAAAAAATAATAAGGTCGGATACTTTTCTAATAGACCTCGTATATGTGATGGCCTAAATGAACAGCAGTATCACTATACTCAACAAGAGAATTATTTACAAAAATATTACCTTTGTGGTCCTTGCAATTGCGACCTTTAAAAAACAACAACTGGCTTTTTTGCCATTAAACAAAATGTCATAATCACTTGTATACATTTCACAAATTGTAACCATTTTTCTTAGACCAGATACAGATGGACAAACAAGTGTAAGGTCATCAGCGAAAGCTAGAGCACCAGCATATTTGTTGCCTATATGGCAGCCAATACCTGATTTTTCTAAACTACACAGTAGGTCATCAACATAAACAGAAAATAATACTGGTGACATGACACCCCTGTTTGACACCATTAGTAACACTGAAGGGGACAGAAACACTACTGCCCCATCTAACCTGAAGTTGTTGACAAAAATACATGTTGATCAATAATCGTAGAACTACTGGATGCACATTACGCTTTATCAGCAAGCGAAATAATTTACAGTAATGAACTCGGTCAAATGCACGACTGGCATCCAACATTAGGACAAAGACATTGGTACATTTATAATTAAATACTTGATGGTTTCATTAAGCACATACGTACACTGGGTAGTTAAAGACTTATCTTTGAATCCAAATTGAAGATTTGATGTGATGAGTTTTCCCTGCTCTTTATCTAATACAATCAGATCAAACACCTTGCCTAAAATACTACTAAGGGCAATAGATCTATAATTATCTAAATCTGACAGAGATTTACGCTTGTTCTTTGGAAAAGGAACCATAGTTGCTAATAACATAGAGCTGGGAGCTAGTCCATGTGTTAACATAGCTGTGTACAATAAACTCAAATATGTAAACAATTTTTGCTACCATTGATGATATGGTCTGAGCAAAGGCCTTCATAGCCATCAGCCTTACCAGATTTTAACTTACAGCTTTCATCACATCATTGGTATGCACCACATATCTACATAAAGAGTTTTTACTACACAGTTCATCAATATTAGATTTTAAGGCAAACATCTCATGATCATCATATGGTACACTGTTGTATAGCTTACTGTATTTGTTAGCAAAAACATCACAGATATCATCTTCATTTGTACAATTATCAATACAAGAAGGCTGATAATTAAATTGACCCTTCACTTTTTTCACCTCATGCCACAAGTTACGGTGATTATTATTTATCATGGCTTTTGTCATGATAAATAATGCAATAAAATCCATCTATCTTGCACTGTGTAGGGCACTTTTTTTTTATCAGTAAGCAAGTTATGTAATAGAAGTTTGTATTGGAGTTGGTTTAATGAAAGAAGGGCGGCTCGGTGGATTAGTGGTTAGCACTATTACCTCACAGTGAGAAAGTCCTGGGTTTGCTACTGACCTGGTCATTTCTGTGTGGAATTTGCATGTTCTGTTCGAGTTTGCATGGGTGTCCTTTGGGTGCTCCAGCTACTTTCCAAAGATAGGAATTAGTGACTTTAAATTGACTGTAGGTGGGAGTGAGAGTATGAATGTGTTTGTCTGTTTATATGTGTCGGCTCCTGCGATAGACTGGTGGCCTGTCCAGGGTGCACGCTACCTCTTGCCCAGTGACCCCTGGGATAGGCTCCAACCCCCTATGATATTTAACTGGAATAAGCGGGTTTAGAAAACTGATTATTGGGCATGATGGGTTAGTGGCAAACATACCATTTTAGGGAAACAGTTTTGACCATTAAACATTATTATTATTATTATTATTAAATGTTAGCTGACAGAGTTGGCAGATCTAAATGTAGCGGATGCTAATTTATAACAGTTTTCAAAGTTAGCTGAAAAGCTAATCTGGTGCTGCACTCTCAAAATGATCAAGGCAGTTCAACTTTAAAACATAAGTTCAACTGCACTCTTTAAAATGTGAGTAAACTCAACTTCAAAATAAGTTTTTCCGCAGCAAAACACTGTTTTCACTACTTAGCCGTTAGCTAAAATGTGCCCGCCACTGCTGCTTAGAGCGAAAACAAAGCTGTCAGACAATGAAGAAATCTGTTATCGCTGACAATGTAAGCTCTTATATCATCCTCATTATGGAAATTCTAACAATTTGTATACATGAATAAATAAGATCTGATTCACAAATGCCCTTCTGGAGGCTGATTGATTGTTCTGGAGGTTTTTATATCATCTATTGTTCAAAGCAATCTGAACACACAAAAGCACTCAGGGAGAGGAACAAGCTGAGAGCAACCAGGTAAGTGCACAGTAACTGTGTGCAGAGGTACTCAAGCATTTCCTCAGACAAAACAGATGGATTATTTGATCTGGCAGTGTTTCAGATAGATGTGGTTATGTGGCTCCACAAACGGAGGGAGTCATTTTCCCCACAGCAGGAAGTCATAGCTGCAGCAGTAAACCACGCCCTGGTCTTCACGTTAGCTATATATCTCTGCTGAACACGTTTTTACGTTTGGATCCAGGCATGTCGTGGATGAAGGACGAGAGCTTTGAATCACACTGTGCAGAAATATTGCAAAGATGTGGAGATACGGCTTTTTATTGTGGATGCTGATATGAAAGAGGTCGTTTTCACGGGAGTGTGCGCCAGGTGTTTACGAGTTCCATCGCTTTTCACTGTGATGAAGGGTCGGTTGGACTATAAAGTTTTATGGCTCAAGAGTAATTGCCGACTGTTTCGAGGAAAATTACATCTTTACAATTCAATGTTAATGAGTAAACTGACCGGCAGTTTGGAAGGAGGGGGTATATATATTTAATCATCCTGTTAAATCTTTTTTTAACATGCTGTAAACACTTTATGACACGCTACATTATTCTATTGTTGGAAAGTTGTTTTGAGATATTTTATGTCCACAGTGTTGCTATTACATATGTGAGAAAGCAAGTTCAAAGATGTAAAAGCAACTAGAAATCATCTGTTACCTTATATCTTGGTACTGCTAACATTTAGCAGCTACAGTTTACTGTATTTGTGTCTTATTTTTAGCAGTATCATCCAATACATTACTGAACTAACTTTGGTCCTGGAAGGCAACCACCCAGGCCGACAATTGGTCCCTCATTTCTGAAAAGCAGCCACTTAAAACGTGGAGGTTGCCTTGTCCTTCTCCATCTACTGAGTTCCTCAAGACTGAGAGTTGGATGACAGAGAAACACATTACATTTTCAAAATGTCATAGTTGACATTCCCTCACAATGCCAGTGATACTCTGTCCCTCTAGGCCAATGGTTCCTAATCGTGGTCCTCACGTAGCCTGTAACCTGCATTTTCCATCTGTCCCTGCTCTGCAAAAAAAAAAAAAAAAAAAAAATAATATATATATATATATATATATATATATATATATATATATTATATATATATATATATGTATGAGGTCTATTAGAAAAGTATCGACCTTATTATTTTTTTTGAAAAACCATATGCATTTGAATCATGTGTGATTACATCAGACATGCTTGAACCCTCGTGGGCATGCAAGAGTTTTTTCACGCCTGTCGGTTACGTCATTCGCCTGTGGGCAGTCTTTGAGTGAGGAGTCGCCCACCCTCTCGTCGATTTTTCGTTGTTTCGGAATGGCTCAGAGACTGCTGCTTTGTTTGATCAAAATTTTTTCAAAACTGTAAGGCACAACTGAGTGGACACCATTCGATAAATTCAGCTGGTTTTCGGTAAAAATTTTAACGGCTGATGAGAGATTTTGGTCTGGTAGTGTCGCCGTAAGGACGGCCCACGGCGCCTGACGGCGATCTGCGCTTCGAGGCGACAGCGTCTCGCCGTTTCAAGTTGAAAACTTCCACATTTCAGGCTCTGTTGACCCAGTAAGTCATCAGAGAACAGAGAACTTTCAGAAGAAGTCGGCATGAGGAGTTTATTCGGACATTCCATTGTTAACGGACATTTTGTAATGAAAGAACGTGCGGGCAGAGTCGTATGTTGGGCTGGACCCGACCGCGGGGGGTCGCGACAGGAAAAACACCTCCGTTGGAAACCTTAACGGGCAAGTTGGAACATGCCCAAGCTGTTAAACAATTTCTCAGTTACTCACTTGTTGAAAGCCATCAAAAGCCGCCTGAATTTTACAAATGGTTTTCAACACGGAGGTGTTTATCCTGTCGCGGCGCACACAGATTCGCCGAGTCGTCACGGAAACGACTCGGCGAATTTGCGCGCACGTCTTTCATTAAAAAATGTCCTTAAACAGTGGAATGTCCGCATAAAGTCCTCATGCCGGCCTCTTCTGAATCTTCTCTGTTCTCTCACGACGTCCTGGGTGATTAAGCCTTAAATTAGGATTTTCAGGTCGAAACAGGCCGACGACGGCGCCTGGAAGCGCTGCAGGACGTCCGCTCCGTGGGAAGTCCTTACACCGACAGAAACACCCCATAATCTCTCATCAGCCATTAAACTTTTCACCGAAAACCAGCTTAATTTCTCGAATAGTGTCCACTCGGATATTCCTCACAGGTCCAGAAAAAATTTTGATAAAGCAACGCGCGCCGTCTGGAGCAGCGTGTGAAACAAAGGAATTCAGCCGAGAGGGCGGGACCACATCTCACTCAAGGCCTGCCCACAGGGAAATGACGTCACTGACACACGTGAAAAAACTCATGCATGCGCACGAGCGTTCAAGCATGATTGGTGTAATCTCACGTCATTCGAATCCATATAGTTAAAAAAAAATAAAAGGGTCGGTTTATTATCTAATAGACCTCGTATATATACAAGGTCTGTTAGAAAAGTATCCGACCTTTTTATTTTTTGCAAAAACCATATGGATTTGAATCACGTGTGATTGCATCAGCCAAGCTTGAACCTTCGTGCACATGCGTGAGTTTTTTCACGCCTGTTGGTTGCGTCATTCGCCTGTGAGCAGGCTTTGTGTGAGCAGTGGTCCACCCCTCTCGTCGGATTTTTATTGCGAATAAAATGTCTGACCGATTTGGAGCTTTGCTGCATCAAATTTTTCCAGAAACTGTGAGAGACCGCTAGGTAGTAACCATTCGGAAAATTCAGATGGCTTTCTGGGACGATTTTATGGGGATTACACAGATTAAGGAGTGCACCAGCCGGTTTAAAGACCGCCCACAGCTGCTGAGAGCGCGCCGCGCTCCGAGCGCCGATCGACAGGCTGAAACCCCGCTGAAACAACCAGATCATTTCCAATGTGAAGGCTTTGTTGATGGACGTCGTCTGACTTACACAGAAATGGCAGAAGACATGGACATCAAGACTTTTTCGGCACATTCCACTGTTACAGGAGTTTTTTTCATGGAAAGAGGAGTGGAGGAATGCGCCACCACGCCGCTCATTGCGCGGCACAAAACCACCTCCGTGTTGGTCTCACAGGATGGCTTTGAGATGGCTTTCAGACGGCTTTCGGTGGCTTTTCAGTCGTGTGATTATCTGAGAAATTGTGCATGAGCTGGACATGCCAGAACATGTCCTGTGAGGCTTCATCACGGCGTTGCTTTGCGCCATGCGGCTCTGCCGCAACGCGCAGAACTCCTCCGCTCCTCTTTCCATGGCAAAATCTCCTGTAACAGTGGAATGTGCCGTTCATTTCCAAACTGGACGCTGTTTTGATCCGGGACGTCGTCTGACTAGCACAGGAATTGCAGAAGACGTGGACATCAGCACTTTTTCGGCACATTGAGACAGACGTGCGAAGGGATGGAGCCGCATGGCACAAAGCAACGCTGTGATGAAGCCTCACAGGACATGTCCTGGCATGTCCAGGCTCATCCACAATTTCTCGGATAGTCACACGACTGAAAAGCCACCGAAAGCCATCTCAAAGCCGTCCTGTGAGACCAACACAGACCGCCCACAGCTGCTGAGAGCAGCTGTGGGCGGTCTTTAAACCGGCTGGAGCACTCCTTAATCTGTGTAATCCCCATAAAATCGTCCCTGAAAGCCATCTGAATTTTCCGAATGGTGTCCACCTGGAGGTCTCTCACAGTTTCTGGAAAAAATTGATGCAGCAAAGCTCCAAAACGTTCAGACATTTATTCGCAATAAAAATCCGACGAGAGGGGTGGACCACACCGCACTCAAAGCCTGCTCATAGGTGAATGACGCAACCGACAGTCGTGAAAAAACTCACGCATGCGCACGAAGGTTCAAGCTTGGCTGATGCAATCACACGTGATTCAAATCCATATGGTTTTTGCAAAAAATAAAAGGTCCGATACTTTCCTAACAGACCAAGTATATATATGTGTGTGTGCGTGTGTGTATTAGAGCCCAATAGATACAGTGATTGCCTGACAATAATGGCCGAAATGAGCCTTCCATAGACACATACAGTGCTGCTTGAAAGTTTGTGAACCTCTTGAGCTTTTACATGTTTGAAATTTTTTAGGACATCAAAAAGCAAAACAAAAATTCATTTTTTTTTCTATTAAAAATTCTGAAAGACCCTTGTGAGTTTTTTAAAAATAATTTTTGTATTTAAACTTTTATGGAGCAATTTTATGGAATCTGCTATTGAAGAACTCGAGCAACTGGACTTATTGACCTTCAAGTCATTTCGATATTTATTGAGTAAAACCTATGTACATATCTGACATGTACTTTTTGTTGGTTGACACTAATACATAAATTAAAAAACAATAATAAAACAATAAATTATGCAGTAATAAGTGCCTCTTAACTGCTAATAAAACTATGCATTTTGCAGCTACCTGGTCTAAAGCAAGAGCAATGATTTCTAATCAAAGAATAAATGTGTTGATGACCGTTATTAACGCTTACAGTATATAGTATTATTAACATAATGTTAAGCATTTCATAGGGACTTATAAAGGCCTTATTACGTGATAACTAATGCCTAAGACAATCTTAATTTAAAGCATTAATGAAATTTAATAGATTTTAAAAAGGAAGAGGCATTACAATCAGATTTATGATTTTAAAAGAAAATTATTTGTGCATCCCAGAAGGTAAAGCAAGCTGTATAGAAGAGTATTGCTCCACAGTTAAAAAAACAAACAAACAAACAAACAAACAAAAAAGAAATGTTTCAATCCTGCATGAATAATACTGCATCACATACTGTATGGCCATGGTCCCCCAACAGAGACCCAACATAACAGATTGCAAGAACAAGCTGCAGTGCGTCTCCAGTGTTTCGCTTGGGATGCTGTCATCTGTTTGTTTCTCAAAACGGATCTGACTTTTTCAAGAAACAAACCATTTTCTGTTGTAATATATGTAGACAAGTGTGTATTGAATTCGGGAAATGTAAGACAGTGCATAGAAATAACTCCACAAGAACATAATTTAAAATTAAATTTGAGTCCCTGCTGAGTTTCAGTGCATCAATGATTGTGTGCTTGGATGTCTTCATACACATACTGCACAGCAGCGTGCACAGTCCTTTAACCTCTCATAAGACTCTTAATATTAATGAACTTCATACTCAGTCTGCATGACCGAGCAATCACTGCAGTATAAACTGGTGATTACCGACTCATTAGCAAATATTAAACAAGCCATGAGAGTGTGTGCAGCTCCCCACAGACAACACTGGATGCAAAAGTGTAAAAAATGTTAAGATGCAACAGTTTTCCTGAAATACAGTCCAAATTTGTATTGTTGCAAACTGAAGAATTTGCAACCATGTATTATAGAAATGCCATATATTTACACACAACAAAGGCTTTGGTGATACATGTAAGTTGGGCTTTTGAATCTGATTAAACATTGGATTTCTGAACAGGTTGCATTGTTTTATGCCCATATGGATACAGATTTAATGGAAGATGCCCAAAACAATCAGTGATGACAACATGGATTTGGCTCAGCAACTAAAATCAGGCATTAAATTACATAAAATATTTTTTCACTGCCCAGGATTTTGGGCTGAAACTCTTAATTTCACAATATGTTTACTTGTCACTACTCGTCAATTAATCAAACATCTGCTTTCCAGAACAGCTGCCATGTTGGGAAAAAGAATTGCAAGTTAGCACGACAACACCTGCAAACTCCCTGTGACTTGTCACTGACAAGATTTCTAAAATTTCCATAAGCACTCTGCTACACTTGATTGTACCCTTTTTTCAACCCTATAATCATTTAAAAAAATAACAGCCCACATCTTATATTTTGCCATTATGTTAATTAAATAAACTTTTCTGAAATTAATTAATTAATTTAATTATATAGCACCAAATCACAACAAAGCTGCCTCAAGGTGCGTCACATGAGTAAGGTTTAACCTTACCAACCCCTAGAGCAAGCACACAGGCAACAGTGGTAAGGAAAAACTCCCTCTGATGATATCAAGGAAGAAATCTGAAGCAGATCAGACTCAGAGGGGTGACCCGCTTCTTAGGCCATTCTAACAGTTACAAGGTTTTTACAAAGCTGAAGAAACAGAAAACAGGAAATCAAAACAATTAAAAAACAAGGTGCAATTGTTGAGATGACCACACAAGCATTTACACCACAAGGAGGGGGTCATCTAGCACCCTAGATTGCAGGGCCAATGTTCAACCATCATGCCATCAGTGGGCCTGTCACAAGTTTATTCCAAATGCAGACTGGATTGTGTTGCATCAGCTTCAGGCATGACATCTCATGATCAGTCCAGCACCCTACGGTTTGCAGCTGTCAGTCAAACGTCATCAGTAACTCAGACAGAGAAAAAGAGCAGAAGCAGTGGGCCGGAAAAACTACACCTCAGGTGTAATTCACCATCAGTAAATCAACAGGAAAGCAGAGAGAATACAAAGGTGATTGCCATCCGCTAGCCCTAAGCTTCACTAACAGACCCAGAATTTTGATGAAGTGAGGCCAAGACCTGTTCCATTGCTAATAAAATGAATTTAAAAGGGTAGAAAGCATAGTACCAAACTATGCCACTATGCTAGCCATACGAAAGGGAGAATAAATGCATCTTAAGTCTGGACTTGAAAGTCTCTACAGAATCTGAGATCATTCCACAAAGCAGGGGCACGATAAGGAAGGCTCTGTGGCCTGCAGACTTTTTATTCACCTTAGGGACACAAAGTAGTCCTGCGCTCTGAGAATACAGAGCCCAGGCCAGTATGGAGGGTTTAATTAGGTCAGCTAAGTAGGGAGGTGCTAGTCCATGAATAATTTTAAAGGCTGATAGCAGAACCTTAAATCTGGCCTCACAGAACCAGGAAGCCAGTGAAGAGATGCCAAAATGGGCGCAATGTGATCAAACTTTCTGCTTCCTGTCAAGAGTCTGGCAGCAGTCTTTTGAAACAATTTGAGGCCTGTAATGGACTCGGTGAACCAGAAAATGGAACATTGCAGTAGTCCAGTCTGCATGAATCTTCACAAATCTTCACTATGTTTCGCAGGTGGAAGAAAGCAGTCCTCGTAATATCTAATGTGTAGGTCAAAGGACAATGTGGGATCAAAAATCACCCCATGGTTCTTAACATTGCCAGTGTGATGTATGATAGATGAGGCTAGGGCAAGTGTTAGCTGGTCAAATTGATGCTGATGTTTCACTGGAGCAAGAACCATCATTTCGGACTTGTCCGAGTTTAAAAGTATAAGAAATTGCTGGACATCCAGCTTTTCAATGACACAAGGCAATCCTCTAAGGATCTTATGCGTACGAGAATACCAGCAGTTATCGGCATGTACAACTGAGTGTCATAAGCATAGCAATGAAAGGTAGGCCCCCTGCTTTTCTCCCTTTATGTAGCACCCTTTGGGTACATACTGCAGCGTTTTGGGATTAAGACAGACCCCTGTGGAACCCCATATTTCATGTCACTAAGGTTAGAGGTAGTGTTGTTGAGAGTGACTGGTCAGATATGACCAAACAGCACCTGAACTGTAGTGGTGTCTGAATCCATTGCAAGCAGTTCATTTACCACATTAGTGAGAGCTGTCTCTGTTGAATATGTTCTAAATGCAGATTGTAGTGACTCAAAGAGATTTTTCTCAGCAAGGTGCTCACTTTTTCCAAAATTTTAGAACAAAATGATAGGTTTGATATTGTTGTGCTTTATAATAAGTTGTGCTTTTAGCAGATGTTACAAGTTTTCTCAGCACGCCCAGTGAAATATCACATTCAATATAGCTAGGTAATGTATCAGCAATAGCACCCACCTTGATAACGGTGTAGTGGTCGGATTAAGGCATGCTGGATATATTTAACCTAATGTCACCTATTTTCTTCTTGAAGTAATTATTCTTGAAGTAATATCTTGGGCTGTAAATGGAGAGCGACTTACAAGTAGTTGTCCATGAATACAATGTCTTGCAAAAGTATTCAGCCCCTTAGTATTTCACACATTCTAATTTGTTTATGGCATTTCAAATACAAAAAGGAAATCAGGCTTCTCAACAGATAATTTCTAAAATTATCTTACTTAGACTCAAACTGAAAGTAAATCTCTACAACTTGATATAAATTAATTAAAAATATAAAAGCCAAGCTGATGGGTTGCATAAATAATCAGCCCCTTTGGTATAATACCTGTAAATAATTTGTTTTATTGCCAGTTTTCTTCAGACAAGTCAGGGGATGGATACATGAACATTTCCAAGTCACTGAATATGTCCTGAACTTTATTTACATCAGTTATAAAGAAATACAAACAGCATGGCACTCTATGGTAAATTTGTGTGGAGTAGACAGTTCTCAAAAACTGAGTGACTGTGGAAGAAGGAGAAGAGTGAAGAGACACTAAGACACCCAGACAACCAGGAAAGTATAGGCTTCTGTGGCTGTGATTGGAGAAACTGTGCATAATGCCTGTTTTGCATTTTGTATCCCAGTCACACCGCTTCAAGGTGAAGTGGTACAGAGGAGGATTTTATTAAAAAGAAGACCTGAAAGTTCAGCTACAATTTGTGAGAAGGTACATCTGAGATGCAAGCCTAGATTTAATGTTTTGGTGAAAGAAATATTTGATGTTGCAGGAACAGCCAGTGGGACATCCACAATTTTACTGTTTTTCAATGTAATAATGGGAACTAAGTTTGCAAACATAGCTCTTTATGGGCACATCTGCAGAAAGAGGCCACAGTCTCAACTTGAAGAATTTCCCTTCCTGCCACATAAAATGTACTGTCACCATAGTGGATTTTCCCCACTTAGCTAATGGATTCCACACTCACATTAACTGTAGGCCCTGCAGGTTCTCTAATCACCTTCCCGTGGCCTGCTGTACAGTCCTAATGTTACCTTCCCTGCAGAAATCTATGTTTGCAGATAAGATGGCGGCACCTTCCCCAGTAGGGTGAAGGCTGTCCTGCATCAGCAAGCCACAGCAACTGCAGAAAGTGGGCCAGTTATCAATGCAACTAAAGCCTTGCTGTCTACAAAATTGCAACAGCCACCTATTCAACAATGTCAACCTGCTAAACACCTTATCATTACCCGAGAGGGGAGGAGACTAGAAACAACTATGCTGACACATCTTTCTGGTGAGGTCACAAGTCCTCTCTATGTCCATTTTTGTGACTGCCGAATGTCTCATCCTAATATCATTGGTGCTGACATGAATAACTATGTGGTTTATCTAGTGCCATGTTCCTTGTGGCTGACTATTCTTGTGCAACATCAGCACCCTAAGGTGAGACGCAGTGTAGGGTGCTCTGGCCCCAGTAATACATTTAGCATCAGCTCGCATCTGTAATCTAACTTTGCAGGTGATAGAATCCCCTATCACTAACACATGGCATTTCGGACTGGAGATCAGGGTAGAAGTCACCTGTGGTCTTGGAGGGCTGTCAACAGGCATATCCAAGGCTGAAAAACTGTTCACAGTTCAGAGTGGCGACTATGATCCGTGTACCACAACCGGGCACCAAGCTCCAAGTGACTTCTTTCACCTAACAGTCCAAAAGCCATCTTCTTTAGCCAGCGTTGCTAAGATAATGCTAATGGACATGCTAGCTAGCAAGACACTGAGTTGTCTGGAATGCCCATTTTGTCTGATTCCACTGAACTCAGAAGCTGCTCTAGCTTGCAGACATGGCTCTCTAAGAAGGCGACCCTTTCTGCCAACGTTGCGACTAATGTGGAGTGTAATGTAATGTAAATTGTGCACCACAAAATCCAAATGTGTAGGAAAAGGTAGCACAAGCCAACCGCTAACGAAAACGCTAACCACTGCTAAGATTCACACAGGAGTAAAGTAATTAGCTAAAATTTGCAGCGGTTGCACTTAAAAACTAACAGTAGTGTTAGACAGGCATAAAATAAAACAGAAATAAAAGAAATGATTGCATCTTGTATTAATTAGAGGAGTGCTGTTCAGTCTGGTCACAATATGTTTACTAATCACTACCTGTCATTAATCAAACACCTGCTTGCCCGAACAGTTGCCATGTTGACAAAAAGAATTGCAAGTTAGAGCCACAATACCTGCAAACTCCCTCTGGCTTGTCACTGACAAGATTTCTAAATGTCAATAAGTACTTTACTACACTTGATTGTAACTTTTTAAAACACTATCATACGAGGGCTGTCCATAAAGTAACGGTCCTTTTTATTTTTTTCAAAAACTATATGGATTTCATTCATATGTTTTTACGTCAGACATGCTTGAACCCTCGTGCGCATGCGTGAGTTTTTCCAGGCCTGTCGGTGACGTCATTCGTCTGTGAGCACTCCTTGTGGGAGGAGTCGTCCAGCCCCTCGTCGGAATTCCTTTGTCTGAGAAGTTGCTGAGAGACTGGCGCTTTGTTTGATCAAAATTTTTCTAAACTGTGAGACACATCGAAGGGACATGGTTCGAAAAATTAAGCTGGTTTTCGGTAAAAATTTTACAGCTGATGAGAGATTTTGCAGGTGAGACTGTCGCTTTAGGACTTTTCCACGGTGGAGGACGTCGCGCAGCGCTCTCAGCCGCCGTCGTCAACCTGTTTCAAGCTTAAAACCTCCACATTTCAGGCTCTATTGATCTAGGACGTCGTGAGAGAACAGAGAAGTTTCAGAAAGAAGTCGGTTTCAGCATTTTTATCCGGATATTCCACTGTTAAAGGAAATTTTTTTAATGAAAGACGTGCGGGCGGATTGCAGCGTCGGCTCGCAGCCGCCGCGACGCTCCGCCACAGGAAAAACACCTCCGTTGGAAGCCTTAAGGACAAGTTGGAACATGCTCCAGCTGTTAAACAATTTCTCATATACTCACTCACTGAAAGCCATCAAAAGCCGCCTGGATTTACAAATGGTTATCAACACGAGGTGTTTTTCCTGTGCCGTCCGCACGTCTTTCATTAAAAAAATCTCCTTTACAGTGGAATATCCGGATAAAATGCTGAAACCGCTTCTTCTGAAACTTCTCTGTTCTCTCACGATGTCCTGGATCAATAGAGCCTGAAATGTGGAGGTTTTAAGCTTGAAACAGGCTGACGACGCTGCCTGAGAGCGCTGCACGACGTCTCGCACCGTGAAAAGTCCTTAAAGCGACAGTCTCACCTCAAAATCTCTCATCCAGCTGTTAAAATTTTTTACCGAAAACCAGCTTAATTTTTCGAACCATGTCACTTCGATGTGTCTCACAGGTTTAGAAAAAATTTTGATCAAACAACGCGCCAGTCTCTCAGCAACTTCTCAGACAAGGAATTCCGACGAGGGGCTGGACGACTCCTCCCACAAGGAGTGCTCACAGGCGAATGACGTCACCGACAGGCGTGGAAAAAACTCACGCATGCGCACGAGGGTTCAAGCATGTCGGATGTAAAAACATATGAATGAAATCCATATAGATTTGAAAAAAATAAAAGGACCTATACTTTATGGACAGACCTCGTATTTTTAAAAAATAACAAACATCTTGTGTTTTGCTGTTATGTTCATCAAAGCGACAGAGCTTTTCGTGCCTATGGGTTATTCTAAAACTAGAATTACTCAGAGTGCATTACAACACCATTGTCCAACTGTCCTGCACTTACATCATTGTTGACATTTTCTGTTTACCGCTTTCATTATGAGATGACTATATCTTTGACTATTTCTTAGATCCAGATTTATGGCTTTTATATTGACCTTTGTTTCAAATCTTCCATCTTTGATTCTGATCTTTATTCCTGAACTTTGATCATGATTGCTGACATTTATTTTGATCATCTTAATTGCTGACCTTGATTGTGACATTTGTTCTAGATTATGCATCTTTGATTGCTGAGATTTGACTCTGATTGCAGATCACACATCTTTGCTTACTGACCTTTGATCCTGGTCTTTGATCCCAATTATTGCCCTTTCTTGACTGGCCTTTGTTCTTGGTCCCCTATCTTTTATTGCTCATCTTGATCATGATTGCTGTGCTTAGAGTCTGCTCAAACAACCTGAGTTTAGTCCTGATTGTCGACCATTGACCCTGACCTTAAACCCTGATTACAGACCTTATAACGTTATTGATATACTTGGATTTCCCCCACTGCCATGAAGGTTACATTTTATCACCATTTGTCTGTTGGTGTCTCTTACTTTGATTAATGTCACAGAAATCCAGATCAAGGGTAGATCCTAACTTTGACCTTGATCACTGAACTAATGAGCAATACTGATACAGGATCAAAGTTATCAGAATCATACATCAGACATCAGTGGCAGGATCAGGATAAAAGAACCAGATTCAAAGAACAAAACTAAGCAGGAACTGATCTGAATCAAATTTAATCATCTCTTCCTGACTTCAAGCCTTCGTCATCACCAAATTTTCCTGAAATCTGTCCTCTTGAAATATCCTACTGAAAACAAACATGAGGCAATAATTACAAAAAGCACAATCAGGAAAACATGTGTCTATCATTACTGCAATGATTTATACAATATCTGCTGTATATATAAATTATCACACTGGAATGAAATAGATCGTCTGATATTAATTATACATCTACACATGACTCAATAAATATCAGACGTAGCTGCAGAGAAGGAAAATTCCAGAGCAGTTATGATATATTAAATTATATTTAATATATATTAGAATTAGGACTATGAAAACTAATTCCAGAATGTATTGTGTTCAAGCAGCTGGAATTATTGGACCCACGAGGACACAAGTGCTGCAGAAGTAAAAAAAAAAAAAAAAAAAAAAAAAAGGATTGGGTTTGAAGTCAAAGGAAACATCTCTTATCAGCGCTGCTTTGACACCCGCTAATGATTTGGAGAAAGATCACACAAACAGCAAGTCTTTTTTTTTCCTCTCTTTGGCTGAAGCGGACATCCTAGTGCGATAATTTATTGTGCTTCAAGGTCTTTATTGATCTTTTTGGAAGATGCCCGAGCGTGTTCTTTCTTTAATGTGCACCCTCACTTGCAGACTGAGATCATTCCACACCATTTCTCATGTAGAATTCATCCATTTTAGTACAGCAAGTGTCCTTTGTACTGTGTGTATGGGATGCAAAACGCTGTTAGTGTTACTTTTTCTTTTACAGGCCACAAGAGGATGTAAAAGAAACGAACACCTATCCTGCGCGCGGCTTTGCTTCCTGTTTTTAATCACACATTTTTGTGCTTTTATCACCTCACATAAGCCAGAACAACCTGAAACACTCTCAAGAGGTACAATTAGGATGAAATATTTCTCCACATACATCCTATTTCAACCTCTCAATACTTCTGTTACTTTAAGATGGGTCTTTAAATCTGAACTTATGGCTTTGGTATTGCGCTGTGAGAATTATTGCACCCAGGCTGCAGGTTTAGATATCTGTGCGTGTGAGGGCTTTTTTTGTTGTTGTTGTTCAGGTCTTCTTGAGTGATTTGCACAGTGTCTCGGGTCAAGGTACAGTCCAGACGAGCGCCTCTCTCCTCCGGGTAAAGTGGGCTCATTGTATCAAGCTTTTCACCACAGACGCATCTCGACTAATGGAAAGCACCCCTGGCACATTATTGTATCTCATATCACCATGGTGGCAGACTGCAAAAACCATTAAATAACACAGTCACAGGGTTATTTATACTCCGAGCACTAAGAGCAAAGCAGTGTTGGAAAAGTGGGTTTCAAGGTGTCCTTCGTGGGCATCACCTTATGTCGATTCCGCTGTTGCTTTAAAGCCGGTGGAAGTAAGTTTTACCGCTAATTAAATTTACTTACACCTACAGCCAAAGTCAATTGCTGCAGTATGGGAAAACAATGATGGAAAAGAAACAAATAAAGATCTTTGTTGCCTTAAAAAGTCAATACCTGGATGGACTCTCACTGATGAGGTCATGCCAGAGGTCGTTGAGCACATTTCCTCTGCAAAGGCAGTAAAATAGACACAATATTGCTTTTAGGGGAGAGGCGAATGTTTGCTTTTAAAATGCCACACCCCTTTTTGTCATAACTCATTACTTATCACTAGTGAAGTAACTCTAAATGGGCGACAGACAATGGAAGTAATTCCTTACAGAGAAAAGAGCTGTAATGAGCAGGGTTTTGATTTTCAGTGCTGGAACGCCACCTTTTTTCTTCTCCGTCTGACGGGTCCCATAGTGTTGGATCAGCAGCACCCGTCTTCCCTTATCTACCTCAGTAAGTATCGACTACACAAAGGTCAAATAGTATTTACCAATAATTCCCCATTTGTGTTTTAGTTCAAGAAACGTTTTGTTAAAAAACAATTAAGTAAATTAAATTAAACATTTAAGTGGTATTAAAGACTTTATAGACTGAAAGATTAAATGTCACCAAGGTCTGCTGACACTTTGGAGGAAAGAACTGTACTTTAAATACATTTATATTTACAGTAGCATCTGCATATTTGTCTTTTCCAGCAAGCTAAAACGGAATACGGAAGCTAAAACGGAATATATATATATATATATATATATATATATATATATATATATATATATATATATATATATATATATATATATATATATATATATATATATCAAAATCAAATCAATTTATTTATATAGCGCCAAATCACAACAAACAGTTGCCCCAAGGCACTTTATATTGTAAGGCAAAGCCATACAATAATTACGGAAAAAACCCCAACGGTCAAAACGACCCCCTGTGAGCAAGCACTTGGCAACAGTGGGAAGGAAAAACTCCCTTTTAACAGGAAGAAACCTCCAGCAGAACCAGGCTCAGGGAGGGGCAGTCTTCTGCTGGGACTGGTTGGGGCTGAGGGAGAGAACCGGGAAAAAGACATGCTGTGGAGGGGAGCAGAGATCAATCACTAATGATTAAATGCAGAGTGGTGCATACAGAGCAAAAAGAGAAAGAAACACTCAATGCATTATGGGAACCCCCCAGCAGTCTAAGTTTATAGCAGCATAACTAAGGGATGGTTCAGGGTCACCCGATCCAGCCCTAACTATAAGCTTTAGCAAAAGGAAAGTTTTAAGCCTAATCTTAAAAGTAGAGAGGGTGTCTGTCTCCCTGATCCGAATTGGGAGCTGGTTCCACAGGAGAGGAGCCTGAAAGCTGAAGGCTCTGCCTCCCATTCTACTCTTACAAACCCTAGGAACTACAAGTAAGCCTGCAGTCTGAGAGCGAAGCGCTCTATGGGGTGATATGGTACTATGAGGTCCCTAAGATAAGAAGGGACCTGACTATTCAAAACTTATAAGTAAGAAGAAGAATTTTAAATTCTATTCTAGAATTAACAGGAAGCCAATGAAGAGAGGCCAATATGGGTGAGATATGCTCTCTCCTTCTAGTCCCCGTCAGTACTCTAGCTGCAGCATTTTGAATTAACTGAAGGCTTTTCAGGGAACTTTTAGGACAACCTGATAATATGAATTACAATAGTCCAGCCTAGAGGAAATAAATGCATGAATTAGTTTTTCAGCATCACTCTGAGACAAGACCTTTCTAATTTTGGAGATATTGCGTAAATGCAAAAAAGCAGTCTTACATATTTGTTTAATATGCGCTTTTGAATGACATATCCTGATCAAAAATGACTCCAAGATTCTCACAGTATTACTAGAGGTCAGGGTAATGCCATCCAGAGTAAGGATCTGGTTAGACACCATGTTTCTAAGATTTGTGGGGCCAAGTACAATAACTTCAGTTTTATCTGAGTTTAAAAGCAGGAAATTAGAGGTCATCCATGTCCTTATGTCTGTAAGACAATCCTGCAGTTTAGCTAATTGGTGTGTGTCCTCTGGCTTCATGGATAGATAGAGCTGGGTATCATCTGCGTAACAATGAAAATTTAAGCAATGCCGTCTAATAATACTGCCTAAGGGAAGCATGTATAAAGTGAATAAAATTGGTCCTAGCACAGAACCTTGTGGAACTCCATAATTAACCTTAGTCTGTGAAGAAGATTCCCCATTTACATGAACAAATTGTAATCTATTAGATAAATATGATTCAAACCACCGCAGCGCAGTGCCTTTAATACCTATGGCATGCTCTAATCTCTGTAATAAAATTTTATGGTCAACAGTATCAAAAGTAGCACTGAGGTCTAACAGAACAAGCACAGAGATGAGTCCACTGTCTGAGGCCATAAGAAGATCATTGTAACCTTCACTAATGCTGTTTCTGTACTATGATGAATTCTAAAACCTGACTGAAACTCTTCAAATAGACCATTCCTCTGCAGATGATCAGTTAGCTGTTTAACAACTACCCTTTCAAGAATTTTTGAGAGAAAAGGAATATAGAATTCTGGCTCTCACAGGCCTGTTAGTTTCTCTTTAAAAAGCCCTCTTATTCTGCACTCTTTATCTGTATTAACTGCACCTGTTTGAACTTGTTACCTGTATAAAAGACACCTGTTCACACACGCAATCAATCACACTCCAATCTATCCACCATGGTCAAGACCAAAGAGCTGTCTAAGGACACCATGGACAAAATTGTAGACCTTCACAAGGCTGGTATGGACTACAGGACAGCAGGCAAGCAGCTTGGTGAGAAGACACAACTGTTGGCGTAATTATGATAAAATTGAAGAAAAATAAAGATGACTGTCAATCTTCTTCAGTCTGGGGGTCCATGCAAGATCTTACCTCGTGGGGTAAGGATGATTCTGAGAAAATCCAGAACTACACGGAAGGACCTGGTCAATGACCTGAAGAGAGCTGGGACCACAGTCATAAAGATTACATTAGTAACACACGATGCCGTCATGGTTTAAAATCCTGCAGAGCAGCAAGGACCCCCTTCTCAATACAGCACATGTCCAGGCCCATTTGAAGTTCACCAGTGACCATCTGGATGATCCAGAGGAGGCATGAGAGAAGGTCATGTAATCAAATGAGACCAAAATAGAGCTTTTTTGTATCAACTCCACTCGCCATGTTTTGAGGATAAGAACAACCCCAAGAACGCTGGCCCAACTGTGAAGCATGGGGGTGGAAACATCATACCTTGGGGGTGCTTTTCTGCAAAGGGGACAAGACGACTGCACCATATTGAAGGGAGGATGGATGGGTCATGTATCATAAGATTTTGGCAAGCAACCTCCTTCCCTCAGTGAGAGCATTGAAGATGGGTTGTGGCTGGGTCTTCCAGCATGACAATGACCCCAAACACACAGCCAAGGCAACTAAGGAGGGGCTCCGTAAGAAGCATTTCACGGTCCTGGAGAGGCCTGGAAAGTCTCCAGACCTGAACTTAATAAAAAATCTTTGGAGGAACTCAGAAACTCAAAACATGAAAGATCTGGAGAAGATCCGTATGGAGGAGTGGACCAAAATCCCTGCTGCAGTGTGCAAACGTGGTCAAGAACTACAAGAAACGTCTGACCTCTGTAACTGCAAACAAAGGTTTCTGTACCAAATATTAAGGTCTGTTATTCTATTGTATCAAATACTTATTTCATCCAATAAAATTCAAATTAATTATTTAAAAATCATACAATGTGATTTTCTGGATTTTTTTCTAGATTCTGTCTCACAGTTGAAGTGTACCTACAATAAAACTTACAGACCTCTCCATTCTTGGTAGGTGGAAAACTTGCAAAATCGACAGTGGATCAAATACATATTTGCTTCACTGTAAATCTTGGATTGTGGCTCTGACACACTAATCCTCACTCTCCCTCCTTCCATTGCTGATACAGCCTCAGGGTGCTGGACTTGGGTGGAAACTTCCATGCATTGTGAGGTCGTGACATCAGTGGCATCCATCTCCTCCTGTGGCCTACTTATTAGCTCAGCTGAGTATCTGATTGACTGGTAGGGCGTACAGTGTATCTGGAAAGTATTCACAGTGTTTCACATTTTCCCCATTTTGTGATGTTACAGACTTATTCCAAAATGGATGAAATTCTTTTTGTTTTCCTCAAAATTCTGCACACAGTATCCCATAATGACAGTGTGAAAAAAGTTTTGCTTTCGCTGAGATTTTTCCATATTTATATAAAAAAAACAAAAAACAAAACAAAACAGAAATCATGCGTACATAAGTATCACAGCTTTTGCCATGAAGCTCAAAATTGAGCTCAGGTGCCTCCTGTTTCCCCTGATCATCCTTGAGATGTTTCTACAGCTTGTTTCTACAGATGTTTCTACACCAGGTGCAGCTTCTACAGAATTCTACAAATTCAGCAGATTGGACATGATTTGGAAAGACACACATCTGTCTACATATAAGGTCCCCAGTTGACAGTGCATGTCAGAGCACAAACCAAGCATGAAGTCAAAGGAATTGTCTGCAGACCTCTAAGATAGGATTGTCTCAAGGCACAAATTAGGGGAGGGGGACAGAAACATGTCTGCTGCTTTGAAGGTCACAGTGAGCACAGTGGCCTCCATCATCCGTAAATGGAAGAAGTTTTGATCCACTGGGACTCTTCCTAGAGCTGGCTGCCCGTCTAAAGTAAGCGATCAGGGGAGAAGGCCCTTAGTCAGGGAGGTGACCAAGAACCCAAGGGTCACTTATATCAGAGCTCCAGCATTCCTCCTTGGAGAGAGGAGAACCTTCCAGAAGGACAACCATCTCTGCAGCAATCCACCAATCAGGCCTCCTTAGTAAAAGGCACATGGCAGCCCACCTGGAGTTTTCCAAAATGCACCTGAAAGACTCTCAGACCATAACACATGTCCTTGAGTGGCCGGCCAGAGACCAGACCTGAAGCACTATGAATACTTCTGGATGCACTGTACAGTAGTGTTCAGAATAATAGTAGTGCTATGTGACTAAAAAGATTAATCCAGGTTTTGAGTATATTTCTTATTGTTACATGGGAAACAAGGTAGCAGTAGATTCAGTAGATTCTCACAAATCCAACAAGACCAAGCATTCAAAACTTATATGCAGGTGCAAAAAATTATAGGCTGTTCATCTACAATGATCTCCAATGCTTTAAAATGGACAAAAAAGAAAAAAAAAGAAACAGAAAACAACCATCAAAATGGACAGAAGAATAACCAGAATGGCAAAGGCTCACCCATTGATCAGCTCCAGGATGATCAAAGACAGTCTGGATGTTGTGTGGGCCACCGAAGAGGAGGTACTGCTGGCCCACCACCAGAGGGCGCCCTGCCTGTTGGCAGGTTTCAGGTTCCAGAGGGCGCACTGGCCAGGAAGGATCCACCAGGTGCACCGTGGGACTGTCATCAGCTGTCATCCATCACCTCATCACAATCACCCATAAAAGCCTGGAGAGACACCATAACTCTGCCGAGTTATCAGCTTACCATAAAGGTAAACCAACTTAGCCGTTTTGTGCCGTACGCACATTCATTGTTACTGAAGTCTTTGCAGTTGTGACTTATACTTGCAGCTTGAAGCCGAGTTTGTGGAGTTGGAGGAGTTGGCGTCTCCACTCCTCACTTCTGACTTACTAAGTATAACAATTGACACTGCACGTCCTCCAGTTTTCCTCTGCACTCTGGGAGTATCTGTATTTTTTCCTTCAGGAGGATTTCTGTGAGTTGCTGACTGTTTGCTGGGTGTACACACACCCACCTTAACTTGTTTTGCTCCTGCCAGCAGTAACCGGGTCTGACAGCCTCGAGCGGTGGCCACCTGGGGAATCAGGACTTGGCGCTCTGGTGTATTGCAGGCCTCCGTTGGTGGTGGAACTTTGTGGGTCCCGGCCCTTCTCTGGATAGGCATCTCCTACCCTCGGGCCTGCCCACCGCGTCACCATTTTGTTGTTAATTGGACTCAGCATATCTGGTTTTGTGTTGCACCTTTGCATAATAAATTGTCATTTATTTGTAATCCTATTGACCGTTCATTTACGCCCCCTAGCGTGGGTCCATGCATTCACTTTCCCAACACTGGAGTTACCTGTAAGTGCTCTGACAGTTAGAAGATGCCTGTGTGAAGCTAATTTATTTGCAAGAATCCCCACAAAGTCCCTCTGTTAAATAAAAGACGTGCAGAAGAGGTTACAATTTGCCAAAGAACACATCACTGGCCTAAAGAGAAATGGAGGAATATTTTGTAGACTGATGAGAGTAAAATTGTTCTTTTTGGGTCCAAGGGCCATAGACAGTTTGTGAGACGACAACCCGAACTCTGAATTCAAGCCACAGTTCACAGTGAAGACAGTGAAGCACGGTGGTGCAAGCATCATGATATGGGCATGTTTCTCCTACTATGGTGTTGGGCCTATATATCACATACCAGGTATCATGGATCAGTTTGGATATGTCAAAATACTTGAAGAGGTCATGTTGCCTTATGCTGAAGAGGACATGCCCTTGAAATGGGTGTTTCAACAAGACAATGACCCCAAGCACACTAGTAACCCAGCAAAATGTTGGTTCCAAACCAACAAATTAATGCCTCACAGATGTGAGGAAATCATGAAAAACTGTGGTTATACAACTAAATACTAGTTTATTGATTCACAGGATTGCTAAAAAAGCAATTTGAACATAATAGTTTTGAGTTTGTAGCGTCAACAGCAGATGCTACTATTATTGTGAACACCCCCTTTTCTACTTTTTTTTTACTAATAGCCCAATTTCATAGCCTTAAGCCTTAATCTACTGAATCTACTGGTACCTTGCTTCCAATGTAACAATAAGAAATATACTCAAAACCTGGATTAATCTTTTTAGTCACATAGCACTACTATTATTCTGAACACTACTGTATGTATTGATTGCTCGGATCTTATTCCTAGCATTGAGCTGGCTTCTCAGCACCTGTCTTACCTTCTGTAGGTATTTAGTGTGGCTGACCTTCTTGAATCTTCATCATGGTTCCCATTGACTTGTGGGATTCCCAGGTAATTGTAGCTGTCCTGTACGTCCGCTTTCCTGCCTTCTGGCAACTCCACCCCCTCAGTCCAATTCACCTTCCCTCTTTTGCCACCATTTGGCCACACTTATCCAATCCGAATGACACCCCAATATCCTCGCTGTAGAGCCTGGTGAGGTGGATCAGTAAGTCAACGTCTCGCTCAGTCTTGGCAGACAGTTTGATGTCATCCATCTAGGAAGTGGTTACTCCACTCCTGAATCGATATCCATTACCGCTCTTTGTGACGAGTGTTGAGGCCTATGCCTACATTTCTAATTAAACAATTCTACATAAAATTTAATAAATATTAAAAAATGAATAAAAAATTTCAAATACGAGGTCTATTAGAAAGTATCCGACCTTATTATTTTTTTAAAAAACCATATGGATTTGAATCATGTGTGATTGCGTCAGACAAGCTTGAACCCTCATGCGCATGTGTAGGTTTTTTCATGCCTGTCGGTTGCGTCATTCGCCTGTGAGCAGGCTTTGAGTGAGGTGTGGTCCACCCCTCTCGGCTGATTTTTATTGCGAATAAATGTCTGAACGATTTGGAGCTTTGCTGCATCAATTTTTTTCCAGAAACTGTGAGAGACCTCCAGGTGGACACCGTTCGAAAAAAATAATATGGCTTTCAGGGGCGATTTTATGGGGATTAAACAGATTACGGAGTGTTACTGCCGCTTTAAGGACTGCCCACAACTCCTGAGAGTGCGGCGCGCTCCCAGCCCCCATCGACAGGCTGACACCCCGCTGGAACAACCAGATCATTTCCCACGTGAAAGCTTTGTTGATCCGGGACCTCGTCTGACTTTCACCAAAAGGCAGAAGATGTGGACATCAGCACTTTTTCGGTACATTCCACCATTACAGGAGTTTTTTTTCATGGAAAGAAAAGCGGAGGGATGCGCCACGGAGCCGTTCATTACGCAGCACAAAACCGCCTCAGTGTTGGTCTCTCAGGACAGCTTTCAGGTGGATTTCAGACAGATTCCGGTTGCTTTTCAGTCGTGTGAATATCTGATTGTGATTGTGCATGAGCTGGACATGCCAGAACTTGTATCCATTTCACACTATGGAATCCAGGGATAAACACTGGCACAAATGGACCAGTGTTAGACTTATTCATTCTAGCCAAACAGACGGACTGTGCCTATTCATTCTTACTATACACTGGGGGAATGAAACTGAGTTATTCAGTGGGAATACATCATTTTGTCATTCTGGTGTAAACATGTCTGATTTAATGAAACAGAACAATAAAACACCTAATTTAATATTTATCAAAATAAGGAAGAAATATTGTCCATCCTAAATACAACAGTTTCCACAGCATTTATAGGTGCACTGCCAAAACTACAACCCCTGGCAAAAATTATGGAATCACCAGCCTCAGAGGATGTTCATTCAGTTGTTTAATTTTGTAGAAAAAAAGCAGATCACAGACATGACACAAAACTAAAGTCATTTTAAATGACAACTTTCTGGCTTTAAGAAACACTATAAGAAATCAAGAAAAAAAGATTGTGGCAGTCAGTAACGGTTACTTTTCTAGACCAAGCAGAGGAAAAAAATATGGAATCACTCAATTCTGAGGAAAAAATTATGGAATCACCCTGTAAATTTTCATCCCCCAAACTAACACCTGCATCAAATCAGATCTACTCGTTGACATTGACCCTATTCCATGACATTGACCCTATGTGTCTTTTTACAAGGAATGTTTTCGCAGTTTTTGCTCTATGGCAAGATGCATTATCATCTTGAAACATCCCCAAACATCCTTTCAATTGTCCAAAATATCAACGTAAACTTGTGCATTTATTGATGATGTAATGACAGCCATCTCCCCAGTGCGTTTACCTTACATGCAGTCCCATATCATCAATGACTGTGGAAATTTACATGTTCTCTTCAGGCAGTCATCATTATAAATCTCATTGGAACGGCACCAAACAAAAGTTCCAGCATCATCACCTTGCCCAATGCAGATTCGAGATTCATCACTGAATATGACTTTCATCCAGTCATCCACAGTCCACGAATGCTTTTCCTTAGCCCATTGTAACCTTGTTTTTTTTTCTGTGTAGGTGTTAATGATGGCTTTCGTTTAGCTTTTCTGTATGTAAATCCCATTTCCTTTAGGCGGTTTCTTACAGTTCGGTCACAGACGTTGACTCCAGTTTCCTCCCATTTGTTCCTCATTTGTTTTGTTGTGCATTTTTCGATTTTTGAGACATATTGTTTTAAGTTTTCTGTCTTGACGCTTTGATGTCTTCCTTGGTCTACCAGTATGTTTGCCTTTAACAACCTTCCCATGTTGTTTGTATTTGGTCCAGAGTTTAGACACAGCTGACTGTGAATAACCAACATCTTTTGCAACATTGCGTGATGATTTACTCTCTTTTAAGAGTTTGATAATCCTCTCCTTTGTTTCAATTGACATCTCTCGTGTTGGAGCCATGATTCATGTCAGTCCACTTGGTGCAACAGCTCTCCAAGGTGTGTTCACTCCTTTTTAGATGCAGACTAACGAGCAGATCTGATATGATGCAGGTGTTAGTTTTGGGGATGAAAATTTACAGGGTGATTCCATAATTTTTTCCTCAGAATTGAGTGATTCCATATTTTTTTCCTCTGCTTGGTCTAAAAAAGTAACCGTTACTGACTGCCACAATCTTTTTTTCTTGATTTCTTATAGTGTTTCTTAAAGCCAGAAAGTTGCCATTTGAAATGACTTTAGTTTTGTGTCATGTCTGTGATCTGCTTTTTTTCTACAAAATTAAACAACTGAATGAACATCCTCAGAGGCTGGTGATTCCATAATTTTTGCCAGGGGTTGTAAAACAGATTTATACTCAGGAGATGTCTTAAGATGTTTAAGCCTGACAACACGAGTTCAGACTTACCTCAGAGATGATTGGTTGGCTGACTTAAAAAGAAATGATTTCGGCTGTGATTTGGACCCGAAGATAATTGACACAGCGACAACAATCTGTTTACGGTACGTTATCCCTATTAAGTGTGTCATTGGAGCAACATTGACATTAAATGTTTTGGGGAATTAATTCCTCTAAATGATGATTCTACATGTCTTGAAAGCTGCACGGAAGTGTCGAGAATCAGGATGCTGTTATGTATTAATCTTACCCTGAGGAGAAAAACAAGAAGCCAAACAGACGGACTGTGCCAAAAATAAATAAAACGATAAAGACACAATCGTCTGTGGAATATTGTAGTTTTGATGCAAGTGTTGGCCTGCGAGTGCAGGTGTGTTTGACCTCTTGATGTCGAGTGGAAAGTAGAAACTAAGGTGTTCTAAGGTTATATCAGTTATTCCAAATATCAATTAGCTCCTTTAAAATGTGCAGTTAAAACAAACAAACAAACAAACATTATGGGCAAAAATATGCAAGGAATGTGATTTTCAGGGGGGAAAAAAAAAATCTGGATTTACATCAGGAGGATTTAACGTTTGTTTCTGTCATTTGAATCTGATTTGACACATGCCATGCTGGTGTTGCTGACTGAACGGTCCCCCCTAAAAATCAGTCCGCCCTGCCTTCACTGCACGTCATTAGCTGTGGTTCACTGATTATCACCTCGTTTCTGCTTCAAACCGCACTCCAGTCATCATCTGTCTCAGCGACAGATATCTGAAGCTTTTGTACAACAATCATGTCCTCATAAATTCAGTGTTATTTCATCATAAAAGATGGAGGAAGCGATCAGAGCGCCGTGGCTACACGAGCTGCTAGCTGATGCGTTCACTGTGCATCGGTCATTTCAAAGCGTCACAGATTATCGCCTCGTTAATCTTAAAATGGTCTTGTTCCTGCTTAAATCTAACTTTAGAATGATTTCAGAGGTTAACCTTGTCACCTGATGTTAATAATTCCATTAATCTATTTGATCGCTTTGGGTGAAGAGACTCAGTCTCAAAGGATTGGCTGAGCTCTGAAATGACACATGCACAGTGGAGGCAGGGCGGATCAATTTTTAGGTGCGGACCGTTCAGTCTGCAACACTGGTAAATGCTGCATGAGTTTTTTTTCTTTTCTTATTTTATTTGCATGCGGATGTGACAACATGTTTGCAATTTTCGAACACTGCAGGAGATCTGCTACACGGCTGCTGCTCCTTTTTTTTTTCAGCATTTGAAAAGTGCAAATTAAGTGTGAATCCAACATTTCTGTGAATGTTTTCCTCGTCACCTTTATCATAATTATGTTTGTAATGAATGTATGAATATTGTTTGCTGCAGTATACAGAAGTGTGTTTGCTTAATGCATGTTGACATTTGTTTGCATGCGTTTTGTGTGTCAAAAGGGCGTGACAAGCCAGTGGGCGTTTCATTGCTTATCAGAGACACACACGCGGTGCAACAGGTCCAGTGAGATGATGAACGCTCTGGCTCCTCCAATTATGGTCCTCTGCACTTGTCACATTGGGTTTCACATTCCTCCTCATATTTGTGCACAACAACATTTGCATCATGAATGTACCCAGAAGACCAGCGTGATCATGAAAGATTTGCCAGGCAGTGCTGACATTTTCATGATTTCATGAGATTTCAATAATTTCAGACTGATGTTTGGGGAATTTATCTGTCAGTAATAATATCGATAACAAAACTTTTAAAGTAAAAATTCCTTCAAACAGTAGGAATCAATGATTTTTTTCTACTTTCATAAAGTGAAGTGCTGGATCATGCTCAGGTTATATGTCACATGTCCAAAATGTCATAGCGGAAGTCAAAAACCGACCTGCTGGCAGTGAGTCTGCAGGTCTTTGCCACATCCTAACATTTTATCTGTTCCACTCTCACACACAACTCATCACTTTGAGATTCATTTTGAGAGAAAAGGTTCATTTTGCCTTACTGTGTTGTGTGAAGGGAAATGCTAACCAAAACATAGATGAATGTTCCCTGAAGTGAAGCAGATAGTTCTGCATGCTGTCAGAGAGATATGGCTCAATGACATGACAGTGTACCAAACCCATCGCGTAGTGTTGGAAAGGACCACTGACCAAGCATAAGACTGTGATGAGTGGGAATGTGTTTTTGCCCATTTTTTAAAAATAAAATTCTCTACTTCCTTATTGCATGCTTGTAACTAGGGATGTCATGTCACATGATAACATTTGAGATGCAAATTATTTAAACTCCAGGTGATGAATTGTGTTCCTCATACTCTTGTAGCAGTCTGAGATTGTTTTTGGTCTTCCAGTAGGTATTGTTTCTGGAGAGTGTTTCTATTCATTAATGTATTTCACATCACAATCCGGTTTTCAGCTTCACAATCCATATTACATTAAGGTACTCGCCGATTACTCGCACCAGGGCGGGTTTGATTCAGAGACTGAAATGAAAATTTCATCTTCACCAACAGCGCTATCACCTTCTACCTGTCTCAGGTTCCAGAGAATCATTAGGGCAAAACTAAAGCTGCCTCAAGAAGCGACAGCTACTACTACTACTACTACTACTGCTACTGTTAGTTGTAAAACTGAAGAGGAAAAAGTTCAAAGGAAAAAAAAGAAGAGAATAAAAAAGTATGACACCATCCTTTGAGCACACTTGCCAGTGATGCAGGACAAAAGTCCCCCCCCCCCCCCAACTGCTACTACTAGTAAAGTGCTCAGTCCGAGCGTTGGTGCACAGTCATTGTCAGATCTCTCCAGAGATGTTCAATCGGATTCAGGTCTGGGCTCTGGCTCGACCACTCAAGGACATTCACAGAGTTGTCCTGCAGCCACTCTTTTGATATCTTGGCTGTGTGCTTAGGGTCACTGTCCTGCTGAAAGATGAACCGTCGCCCCAGTCTGAGGTCAAGAGCGCTCTGGAGCAGCTTTTCATCCTGGACGTCTCTGTACATTGCTGCATCCATTTCCCCTCAATCCTGACTAGTCTCCCAGTTCCTGCCACTGCACTCAAAAAAAACTGACTCACTGGATTGGATCTCCATCTAATAAATATATGTAGTCCCAACTAAATTAAATGAAATTATCTTGCATGGATGTGCTTTATTTGACTTAAGGCTACATATATTTATTAGATGGAAATCCTGTTTATAACTGAACTGAGTTCATCCAATGAGTATTTTTTTTAATGTGAAAAACATTCCCACAGCATGCTGCTGCCACCATGCTTCACTGTAGGGATGGTGCCTGGTTTCCTCCAAATATGACATCTGGCATTCACACCAAAGAGTTAAATCTTTGTCTCATCAGGCCAGAGAATTTTGTTTCTCCTGGTCTAACAGTCCTTCAGGAGTTTTTTGGCAAAAACGAGGCAGGCTGCCATGTGCCTTTTACTAAGGAGTGGCTTCTGTCTGGTCACTCTACCATACAGGCCTGATTGGTGGATTGTTGTAGAGATGGTTGTCCTTTTGGAAGGTTCTCCTTTCATGCTGTAGCTCTGACAGAGTGACCATCAAGTCCTTGGTCACCTCCCTGACTAAGGCCCTTCTCCCCTATTCACAGTTTAGATGGGTGGCCAGCTCTAGAAGAGTTCTGGTGGAATCAAACGTCTTCCATTTACAGATGATGGAGACCACTGTGCTCACTGGGACCTTCAAAGCAGCAGAAATGTTCCTGTACCCTTCCCCAGATTTGTGCCATGAGACAATCTTGTCTCAGAAGTCTACAGACAATTCCTTTTTTTTCATGCTTGGTTTGTGCTCTGACATACACTGGCAACTGTGGGACCTTATATGTAGACAGGTGTGTGTCTTTCCACATCATGTCCAATCAACTGAATTTACTGTAGTGGACTCCAGTTAAGCTGGAGAAACATCTCAAGGATGATCAGTGGAAACAGCATGTACCTGAGCTCAATTTTGAACTTCATGGGAAAGGCTGTGAATACCTATGTACATGTGATTTCTTTCTTTCTTTTTTATTTATAAATTTGAAAAAAAAAAAAAACTTTTTTCACATTATGGGGTGCTGTGTGTAGAATTTTGAGTTTCATCCATTTTGGAATAAGGCTGTAACAAAACAAAATGTGAAAAAAGTAAAGCGCTGTGAATACTTTCTAGATGCACCGTAGATGCTGAAAAAATTGGGTGTCAAAATCCAACCCCTCATTACGTTGTGACACCTGGGTAATGGATGAAGCAGGCGATTGTCTGTTGGGGTGAAATATGGTAGGGACCTTGTGTTCTCTGTGGCTGCTACGGGAACCCTGAACATGAGACGGCTAATGGAGCTCTGGTGAAACAAGAAGTCCTCAACGGCGGTTCAGGCAGAGGAGGTGATGGGTAGTAACCCAATGGCTGCGAAAGGCGGATGAAGGCCTCAGACCCTGAATGTCTAGGATTTCTCGGCCATCGAACCACGCTATGGATCTGTCAAGAGTGGTGTGTTTGTTGGCGTGCAACAACATTCCCACCTTAAGGTATCTCTAGAGCAATCGTCGATGTCACTCACGCATCACTCATCTTCGACTGCTTATCCGGGATCAGGTCGCGGGGGCAACAGCTCTAGCAGGGGATCCCAGACTTCCCTTTCCCATGCCACCTGTAAGTTTTCTCAATCATGTCTGTGAAGACTGGGAATATTCAGTCATCTCCATCTGGGAAATCGATCAACAGACAGTCTTCCATGCCATAGAGGGATTGCCACAATGACGATTGCAAAAATCTCATACTAAGATAGTGTGTATTGTTGGAGTACACTCTAACAAGCAGAGGTGAGCAAAAACAAAACCTGTTGGTGTAAATAACGTCAGGGACACAGCAGTTATCAGTTGTTGTAAATGCACAGCAACACCCATTTAGAAATGTAACGACGTGCTCCTGCTCTTTATATCCACATGCATACAGGAGCTCAAAGGAGAGCTCACATCCCCCAAATAAAAACAGGCTTGTACAGCCTTCAGCTGATATTTATGGCACAATGGTTTATTGGGAAATGTCCCTGAGCAGGGTAAGGGCTGCATGGAGTGGCCTCCTGACCTCGTTCGAAGAAAAAGTAAAATAAACGAGAAAATTTAATCCATCAAATGTTTGAATGACCACCCACAAGCCTGTTAAAGCTCATGAGGATGACGAGCATCACAATCGATTGAGCGCTCTCTGCAAGCATCCTGGGATTATACAATCTGCTGCTGTCAGGCAGTAACATCTGATACATGTTAAATCATTCCCAGCAGGGAACTTTTTCTTTCCTTTTTTTTAAAATTTTCTTCTGATTTGTTGAAAACAATTGTAGATGACATATTTGAATAGCAAATTCACTCATTAAGCATAATAAGTGATTTTACAATTATTAACAGTGATCCATGTCAGAATATATGTTTGGCATTATTGAAGCATTTTGGGTAGCACGGTGGCTTAGTGGTTAGCACTGTTGCCTCACAGCAAGAAGGTCATAGGATTGATTCCCACCTGTGGCCTTTCTGGGTGGAGTTTGTGTGTTCTCCCCGTGTTTGCGTGGGTTCTCTCCGGGTGCTCTGGCTTCCTCTTACATCCAAAGATACTCAGATTAGGTTAATTGGAAACTTTAAAACTGTCTGTAGTTGTGCGTGCGAGTGTGCATGTGTTTGTTTGTCTGTATGTGGCTCTGTGACACACTGGCGTCCTGTTCAGGTTGTACCCCGCCTCACGCTAGAGGTGGGTGATACCGGGAATTTTGGTATTGATCCGATACCAAGTAAATACAGGCCCAGTATTGCCGATATCGATACCGATACCGATACTTTTTCATATTTAAGCTTCATAGGTCCAAAGGATCCAAAAGACCTAGGACAGAATTTTGCCAAACACTGTACGTGACAACAAAATACATTATTATCACAATCAACATTTTTGTTTAAAAAAATATCACTCAACACAACTTAAAACAAACCACAATACAAGGGTGCGCTGCTCCGTGTTGTGTGACACAGCGCAGCGCTGATCTTACATACAGAGAGTAGACTTTGATGAATCTGTGTGCACAGCAGTCAGTGCATGCAGGAGAGAAAAAAGCTTCAGTATCAATCTTTTTACACGAGGATCGTTCAATATCAATACCCCTTTGAGTCTGGTCTGCTTGAGGTTTCTTCCTCAATACATCAGAGGGAGTTTTTCCTTACCACTGTCACCTGTGTGCTTGCTCTGGGGGTTGGTAATGTGTATATATGTATGTTTGTATGTATATATGGGGTGGGCGTTTATAAGCTTTGCTTCTGCTCACCCCCTTTTTGGTCACACATCACTGTGGAATTGTCTTGTGTATCAGTTTTTGTTATTGACGAGTTGTGTGCCAAATAAATAAGTTCAAATAAGTTCAAGTTCATACCAGCGTTGGTATCGATATTATCAATATTAGGATCGATCTGCCCACCTCTACTTCACGCCCTATAACTGCTGGGATAGGCTCCAGCCCCCCGTGACCCTTAACTGGAGTACGCGGTTGAAGATGAGCGAGTGAAAAATGTGGAAACTTCTGTATTTTATCTTCCTTTTATAGATGTGGTTAAAACCTCATGTTAAACACCCTCAAAACCTCACAATAGTTCTGTACATGAAATTCCCTTTTTATAAGAAAATCTAAGACCTGAACTGGCCTCTTTTGCATATCTGGACACCTGGTTGTGTCGTTCATAAAGAAAATCTTAAAGATCAAATTTTTAAAATACACAAAATGTCTTTGTGGGTGATTCAAGTTGTTGATGCTGAGCTTTACAAAAACAATCCCTGCTGTCATCAAGAAGCAAAAAAAAAAGAAAAAAAAAGCCAATAACAAGAGGGGAAAACTATTAGCTAGCTGCTTACTCACCGGTGTCACAGCGTCCCCTGTGAACAACATGTCACTGTTCGTTCACAGTGAGAGTCAGTGAATGAGTGAGCCACTGATGGAGTGAGCTGTCAGGGAGCGAAGAAGTGAGACAAGGAGCCAGTTTAAAGGAGTGGAGGAGGAAGGACTGAAAACTAGTCGACTCAAGTCAGATTTTTACTTCTGCCATGCCAACATCTTGACTCGTGCACAGACAGCTGGGAACCTGCTCGACTTTTAGCTCAGTACCAGGGGTAGTGCCACGTGTGGTACCAGACGCCACAGTGCAGAAGGCCGGAGGAAGACACCGGAGGTTTCAGCTGTTTAGCGTAGTGTAGCATCTTATCTCAGGGTGAGAATCTATATTAAAAAAAAAGGTATTTTCTGGGTGCTGACATTCTGTGCTCTTGATGTTTCATGTGTTTTCTTATTATGTTGTTGTGGTTCAAATCTGTCATGTAGCAGAGATGTCTATTAGGCGTTGTCAGGGTGCACAGCAATGTGCCAAAAAGCATCAGCCAGAATTGAAGCAAAAAATGAGAATCACAGGTTTTGATTGTTTACCAGCAGCATGGTGACTTGGTGGTTAGCACTGTTGCCTCACAGCAATAAGGTCAGGGGTCGATTCTCACCTGTGGCCTTTCTGTGTGGAGTTTGCTTGTTCTCCCTGTGTTTGCGTGGGTTCCCTCCGGGTGCTCCGGTTTCCACTCACATTTAAAGACATGCAGGTTAGGTTCATTTCAAACTTTATTTTTGCTCAGGTCTCCTTTGCAAAAGAGATCTTGATCTCAATGGGACAAACCTGCTTAAATAAAGGTTAAATTAAATTAATGTTTGAGCTGATATCACAGTCAAAGGGTACATTCAGTGCAGTGAACAAAGGTTGAGCTGAATATGCCAAAATGCACATTATTTCTTTAGGAAGTCGAGATGATATAATGAGCCAACTTTTGAGCCAATGGAAGAATATACAAATAACCCAGAAATGTGAACAAACTTAGTAATGTGGACATATTTTGCTGTCATGACTGCTTTTTACAGGAGATGCATCTTCCCTGCCAGTCTGGTCTCCATGAGACACATCTTGATACATGGCAAGCCCAGATGTTTTCTGTCAGTTTAAAGCAATGGACATAAGTTGTTTTTCCCTTCACAGATGTGAAATAGGGTATTTTTTTATTATTAGCTACATAAACTCAGTGGCTATGGCATTTCTATTTACTTATTGCTACAAAGTTGAATTACCCCTTTTAGGACACGTGGTAAGCTGTAGTGCATCTGGAAAATATTCACAGTGCTGCACTCTGCAATTTGGAAAGACACACACCTGTCTACATATAAGGTCCCACAGTTGACAGTGCATGTCAGAGCACAAACCAAGCATGAAGTCAAAGGAACTGTCTGTAGACCTCTGAGACAGGATTGTCTTACAGAGACATGTCTGCTCCTTTGAAGGTCCCAATGAACACAGTGGCCTCAGTCATCTGTAAATGGAAGAAGTTCGGATCCACGAGAACTCTTTCTAGAGCTGGCTGCGCGTCTAAACTGAGCGACTGGGGTTGAAGGGCCTTAGTCAGGGAGATGGTCAAGAAGTTGATGGTAACTCTGTCAGAGCTCCAGTATTCCTCTGTGGAGAGAGGAGAACCTTCCAAATAACCAGAAATCCACCAATCAGGCCTGTATGGAAACCATTGCTTAGTAAAAGGCACATGGCAGCCCACCTGGAGTTTGCCAAAAGGCACCTGAAGGACTCTCAGACCATAAGAAACAAAATTCTCCGGTCTGATGAGACAAAGATTGAACTCTTTGGCATGAATGCCAGGCGTCATGTATGGAGGCAACCAGGCACAATCCCTACAGTGAAGCATGGTGGTGGCAGCATCATGCTGTGGGGATGTTTTTCAGCAACAGAAACTGGGAGACTAGTCAGGATTGAGGGAAAGATGAATGCAGCAACGTACAGATGAAAACCTGCTCCAGAGCGCTCTTGACTTCAACTGGGTGATGGTTCATCTTTCAGCAGGACAATGACCCTAAACACAGCCAAGATATCAAAGGAGTGTCTTCAGGACAACTCTGTGAATGTCCTTGAGTGGCCCAGCCAGAGCCCAGACCTGAATCTGATTGAACATCTCTGGAGAGATCTGAAAATGGCTGTGCACTGATGCTCCCCATCCAACCTGATGTCACTTGAGAAGTGCTGCAAAGAGGAATGGACAAAACTGCCCAATGATAGGTGCGCCGAACTTGTGGCATCATATTCTAGAAGAGTTGAGACTGTAATTGCTGCCAAAGATGCATCAACAAAGTATTGATCAAAGGGTGTGAATACTTATGTACGTCCTTAGTTTTTTTAATAATTTTGGAAAAATTCAAAAAACAAAACAAAATCATGTTGTCATTATAGGGTGTTGTGTGTAGAATTTTGAAGGGAAAAGATGAACTTACTTCATTTTGGAATGGCTGTAACATAACATAATGTTGAAAAAGTGAGGCACTGCGAATACTTTCCGGATGCACCATATATTGCCATGCAGAATAGGCATATAAGATGAACTCCTTAAGGTGAATTTGACTCACTCAGCAGTACTTTTTAAAAATCATCACACATGCAGTATTTTCATTATTTTATCATAATGCTGCTTGATTCTTTCCAAGAAAGCTACTGGTTTCATACCAGTGTGAAATAATTGCAATGTTGCCTTGATTGGAAGCTTATTCAAAATCACTCCAATTTTGTAAGCTCATTATGGGGGGGACCTCTTGCTTGAGCATAACTGCTTTGACTTGATTATATATTGCAGGGAAGCAAAAACACTCCAGGGAGCTGTTGAAGTGGGAATGATGGCTCAATCGGCAAAGACAGAAATGATTGTGCAGTGACAGAGTCCTGCTTGGCTCATAAAGGTTACATTCTTTCGTAGTGAGAAGTTATTTGAGATCATCTGATTAATCAATTATTTCTTGTTCAGTTGAAATGACATTGCCATAATTGTCATTTCATCATGGCAGCACAGTGAATTTGTATTTATTGCTTTACCAGGAGCAAATTAAACAGGAAACTATTGACAAAATACTTTTCTGCAATTTGCAAATTTAGAATCTAGTGTATCACTGAAAATTTAAACATTTTCTTCTACTAATGGATCAGCTGCCCTGCACTCAGAACAGCAATAAGCTTCAGGTGCAAAATCAATACCATGTTTACATTTATCACAGGCAATTGTAAAGGGCTAAAAAAAAAGTTATAGATGAGAGCAAGTTTGAGTTTGCTTTCAATTTAGTTCATGTAGTGTATGGAGTGCGCTCCCTGGGGAGGAATAGGGAGGCGCCCTGGTGTCCAAAAGTAAAATGTTCAAAGTTGAACATGTCTGACATTTTAGTGAGGTTGAATGAAGTTTGATACTAGAAGTATTTAAAACTATTATGTACACAGCTGTCATAAAATGCCCCCTGGTGGTCATAGTTACAATCAGAACACACCTAACATCGAACATGTCCAAGATATTAGTGAGGTGGCCTTGTCTACAAAGTTTTCCCTTTATATACAAAGTCTTTTTCAAGATACCACACACACAGCATGTCCAAGAACCTGCACCCCGGTGGCCACAGTTAGAACTGAAATGCACCTAACGCTGAATTTGTGACATTTTAGTGAGTTACTTAATGTATCAAGTTATACCTTGACACACAAAGTCTTTCTCAAGATTTTGCATTATCCGGTTGTTAAGTGTGACGTAACGCATCATGTGATTTTCAACTTCCGGCTCCAAACAAAAAAGGCGCGCTGTCATTAACATTGAGAACTGCACTGAGATGCTCTGATCAGGCTGCACTTACACCGTTGCACACGGACAAGAGCATTAACATCGCAACATATAACTCTTTGTATATTGTGCCTAAAACTCTCCTGGATATATTAACTGGGTTTTTAGACGTTGTTACTGCGTTGGTTTTATGTAAAAATGACAGATGCTCAGGTTGTTTCTCCGTTATTTTCAATGGGAGTTGCTGCGAGCTGCGATCGCTTTCTGTTCATGTCGTTCGGGGAGAAAGTGAAGTTTGCACTTTAACGTCCTGTTTATTGTAATAAATACTTTTTATTAACAAACAGACATGTATATTTTACCTGTGCATAATAAAATATGTAAAGTAAAATAAAAAAAAGTTTTATTAAGTGTTCTGACCATAGAACCAGATGAATGCAGTTAACGGAGGTGGAGGTGGAGAAGGGAGGGACGGAGGTTTGCGCACAATGTAAACACAAACTAAACTTAAAATGTAGATCCTTAAAAGGATCAAACAGACGTAACTTTAATTGTAAACTTGCAGGTCTTTGGACCCGGAAACAGATTTATCACGTGATGCATTACGTCAGAACTTAACAACCGGATTGTGTTGACTAGGCGCGCACACACACACACACACACACACACACACGTTGTAGATATACGAGGGCTGTCAATAAAGTAACGGTCCTTTTTAATTTTTTTCAAAAACTATATGGATTTCATTCATATGTTTTTACGTCAGACATGCTTGAACCCTCGTGCGCATGCGTGAGTTTTTCCACGCCTGTCGGTGACGTCATTCGCCTGTGAGCACTCCTTGTGGGAGGAGTCGTCCAGCCCCTCGTCGGAATTCCTTTGTCTGAGAAGTTGCTGAGAGACTGGCGCGTTGTTTGATCAAAATTTTTTCTAAACCTGTGAGACACATCGAAGTGGACACGGTTCGAAAAATTAAGCTGGTTTTCAGTGAAAATTTTAACAGCTGATAAGAGATTTTGAGGTGATTCTGTCGCTTTAAGGACTTTTCACGGTGCGAGACGTCGCTCAGCGCTCTCAGGCGCCGTCATCAGCCTGTTTCAAGCTGAAAACCTCCACATTTCAGGCTCTATTGATCCAGGACGTCGTGAGAGAACAGAGAAGTTTCAGAAGAAGTCGGTTTCAGCATTTTATCCGGATATTCCACTGTTAAAGGAGATTTTTTTAATGAAAGACGTGCGGACGGATCCGCGCGTCGGGACGCAGCCGACGCGGTGTGGCGGCACAGGAAAAACACCTCCGTGTTGATAACCATTTGTTAAAATCCAGGCGGCTTTTGATGGCTTTCAGTGGAGTGAGTATATGAGAAATTGTGTAACAGGCAGGACATGTTCCAACTTGTCCTTAAGGCTTTCAACAGAGGTGTTTTTCCTGTGGCGGAGCGTCGCGGCGGCTGCGTCCCGACGCGTGGACCCGTCCGCACGTCTTTCATTAAAAAAATCTCCTTTAACAGTGGAATATCCGGATAAAATGCTGAAACCGACTTCTTCTGAAACTTCTCTGTTCTCTCACGACGTCCTGGATCAATAGAGCCTGAAATGTGGAGGTTTTCAGCTTGAACAGGCTGACGACGGCGCCTGAGAGCACTGCGCGACGTCTCGCACCGTGAAAAGTCCTTAAAGCGACAGAATCACCTCAAAATCTCTCATCAGCCGTTAAAATTTTCACTGAAAACCAGCTTAATTTTTCGAACCGTGTCCACTTCGATGTGTCTCACAGGTTTAGAAAAAATTTTGATCAAACAACGCGCCAGTCTCTCAGCAACTTCTCAGACAAAGGAATTCCGACGAGGGGCTGGACGACTCCTCCCACAAGGAGTGCTCACAGGCGAATGACGTCACCGACAGGCGTGGAAAAACTCACGCATGCGCACGAGGGTTCAAGCATGTCTGACGTAAAAACATATGAATGAAATCCATATAGTTTTTGAAAAAAATAAAAAGGACCGTAACTTTATTGACAGCCCTCGTATATGACCTTGAAGTAACAGAAGTAAAGTCCATAACTGATGTAGCTATCCTGTTTAGCTAGCTGCGTCACTTAATGGAATATTAAATCTTGTTACGTCAAAGTATGAAGCATTTAAAAAAACAGATTAATATATTTTGTTGTCTGTAATATAAGTGGCTTACACAACAACTTCAACTAATTACTTAACAACCAAGCCTGCTACTTAGCCTAGTGACTACAGTAGCTCACCAAGGCAGCTAGCATCTTTGGCTTGAAAGCTTGTTGAATTAATTTGTGACCAAATATTTTCCATTTACTTTAGCACATCTGTTTATATGTCAGAAATACAAAATACTTAATTTGCACTCTTGTATCAAAAAAGTTGAGCTGTTGCTTTCTTTTCCGATTTGCCTCTACCATGATGAAACATGGGATTATGTAACTGTATGCCTATTTTTGAACATATTGTAGCAACAGCGTAATAGTGAAATAGGTCATTTTGGTTTCATGATTTTTTATTTTTTTTTTCACAGTGTTCTTGTTGCGCTTGAATGAATCTGTGGCTCCAGCAGGACTTGAACAGATGTACATGTGGGACCACTGGGATTTTAAACCTGGCATGGACTGTTTTCACTCAATTCCTAGTTAAAACACAGTTGGGTTTGTCTGTTTGAAACCAAAAGCAAAGAATATCCCTCAATAGTTACCTGAAAATACAAAATGATAAAGGGTTTAATAATAATAAAAATAAAATGAGAGAGATTAGAAAGCCATGACACTGACATTCATAATCTGTCTGAATATGTGAAAACAGTACGTAAATGTAGTTGGACTCAGGATATTAAATTATATGAACCTTCCATGGTCATTTTACCCACATTGACATGTTAGGTGGTGTATTATTACATGCGCGCACACACAAAACCCTACAATGAATATTTCTATTATGTGTCCAGGGATTATTGTATATTGTAGCCTGACTGTGCTGGAGGTTTTAAAGCCAGAACCGCCTCCGCTGAACTTGAACCTGGATCTCGCAAGGTTACCATCCTGCTATCACAATCTCGCACCGGTATTCAGTAAATCCAAAGCCAAGTCTTTGCCGGCTCACCGTGAATATGATTGTGCCATCGAGCTCCTCCCTGGTGAGACACAGCCCTAGGGAAAGCTTTTTTCCCCTCTCGGCACCTGAAAAAGGATAAGTCCCTCCATCCTTGCATAGATTACCGTGGGCTTAAAAAATATGATTAGTGACCAAACAGCTACAGCTTTTAATGCCTCTTCCCTACACCACATGTGATATTTTGATCTCGAAACTTGTCATTAATTCTCAGCCTTCACTTGATGTTACTGACGGCGTACGGCATTGACAGAGCTGGTTTCTCTTATGTTAGCCTTTGTGGGGTTGTGTGGTTGTACTGTGACTGCCAGTGAAGGCTTCAATTTGAATTTTGTTGTCAGATGTCCTTTATCAAAAGATTACTAGAATCAAAGTTGTGCGGGAATCAAAGTACTTCCCTGAAAACAAAAGTGTGCCGCATAACAATAGATTTCTTCATCTTCCTCAACTGAGAGGAACAAAGCACATCTAAGCCCACGTCTGCGTGCTGTTCACCTCCAAATTCAACACCAACATTCACAACCTGAGGAAAAACATAATCCGCTGCCTAATCAAAATAGAGAAGGCTCGTCTTCTCCTCTGCACTGACGATGGGTTTATAATACAAACAGCATCACTGGCTTTTATGCCCCGGTAGCAGAGAATCTGTCCACAAACGGTTTAGAGGATCGATACGGCACCATCGCCAGGTCAGACTGGCGTCTACATATCTACACTTACTGCTGTAATCTGGTAATTCAACACGTCACTTAACTCAGAAAATTTGACATCATCATAATAAAAAAGCTTTCTGGTTCACATCATACTGTCACTCTGAGAACGTTTATGTTCTTGCCGCTGCTGTTGAGCTTATGTTTTTAGCTGTTTTTCCTAACGGTCAGAGACAAACAGAAATTCAACCCATTTTAAATGAAATTTAGAGAGGTTGACCTTGGGTCAAGGAAGTTTGAATCAATTTTGCAACAAGCCCAGGCATGTCCAGCAGGTGGTACACAAGGATATTATCAGTTATCAAGTTGTTCACCAATGAATATCCTTGGTGGGAGTGGCCCGCTGTGGCGCTTAACGAGCCCGTAGACTCCGTAAGCGCATCGGAGGCAGTGAGAGCAATCGCGGTGATGCCGACCGGTGCCGCGACCAGCCCGCCTGATAAAGACGCAGAACACAATGCGCTGTTAAATGACATGACATAACAATAGATAGTAATGTCGAATGGTGTCACGAATACATTAAAATTTCCATTACAAATACAATATCACCAAAGATTAGAGTCTATTCGTCAGTAAAAATTCACTGGCTGATAGGGGACACATTAAGAGCAAGCTTTAGCCGAGAGCAAACTTAAAATTCTCAGTGGAAATTAATACTTGAGTTATTTATAATATTGTGACTTACACATATTAATTCTGCATCGTCAGAGGCAATACTAAGTAACCAAGTATACTGATCCGTCCCCAAAACTACCAGTAGGACCAATGATTTATTGAGTTGTCCGGGAAGGATTAACGCTCTGGGATCCACAAACATTAAGCAAACACTGATGTGGACTTGCCAGTGAGTCCATGGACCCCTGAGGGTTAATGTAAAGCTCATAAATACATAATACAACGTATTCAGAAATATAATGAAGTAAAATGTGTTACCATTTTCACCTTTAAAAATAAATGTACTTATTTTTGGGAGTCTTTGGTCATTTACAACCCCAATTCCAATGAAGTTGGGACATTGTGTGAAATGTAATTAAAAACAGAATACGATGATTTGCAAATCCTCTTCAACCTATATTCAGTTGAATAAACCACAAAGATAAGATATTTAATGTTCAAACTGATAAACTTTATTGTTTTTGTGCAAACATTTGCTCATTTTGAAATGGATGCCTGCAACACGTTTCAAAAAAGCTAGGACAAGTGGTATGTTTACCACTGTGTTACATCACCTTTCCTTCTAACAACACTCAATAAGCGTTTGGGAACTGAGGACACTAATTGTTGACGCTTTGTAGGTGGAATTCTTTCCCATTCTTGCTTGATGTACAATTTCAGTTGTTCAACAGTCTGGGGTCTCAGTTGTCATATTTTGCACTTCATAATGTGCAAGGGTGCAATTTAGAGCTAGAAATTGGGGTGGATAAAGTGCGAGGCCCGCAGGGCCGAAGCCCATAGGCCGCGGGTCTGGGGGCTGCCTTAGGCCCCCAGAAGCCAACGGTTTCTAGATAAGCTCAGATGCATTCTGAGCATCCAGAACAGTAATTTTAATGTTTTGAGAAGACCATAAAGTGGACACCATTTGACTTGTGCAATTTGAAACTGTGGATATAAGTACTTTATTCTGAGAATAGCCAGAACTGATTTTATTAACATCCTGGTGTAAATAAGGTATCACCACATGTGTAGAACTCAAAAAGAATGATAGGTTGAGTTTTCATTAAAAAAACAACTGCAATGTGGTATAATGTATTCATAAATATGAAAGAACAGGCTCTTAATAATTATTAACTATCGCATACTGTATTTTTTTTCTCAAGATTTGTTTTTGCATAAGTTTGAAAAAACAGCAGATCATAAGTTTAGGATCAATTACTTACAATGAATTTAATTTTCGAAGTGGCACTAATGACAACACTCATACTGAACATAATTTCGCTTACATAGACTGATTTTGGAGATCAAGTAATAATTGCAGATGGGCTTTCTGAGGTCCCAGATAGCTTTTCTGATTTCCTTTTCTAACTTTCAGAATTTAGTAAATTAGCATATGGTCCATTGATACTTATGTGTAGACACTAGTCCCTAGAGGCAACTATTTTTGGTTTCAAATCTGGGCAAATGCCGTCCCAGAAAATTCTGAATGTGACAAACAAGAAACAGGCATTGTAAACAAGTCAATGCTGCTAAAAATACAAACTTGCAGAAACAAAGATACTATTCTGACATGGTTTTGCACATAAGACTGACATGGTTTGTACATAAGACTGGCATAGCATGTTTCAAGTACACACATATATGTCAGAAGGTGGGGGGGACATGTCCCCCCTATCCCCCACCAAATTGTGCCCATGATAATGTGCCACACATTTTCAATGGGCGACAGGTCTGGACTGCAGGCAGGCCACGTTGTTTAACATGTGCAGAATGTGGCTTAGCATTGTCTTGCTGAAATAAGCAGGGATGTCCCTGAAAAAGATGTTGCTTGGATGGCAGCATGTGTTGCTCCAAAACCTGGATGTACCTTTCAGTATTGATGGTGCCATCACAGATACGTGTAAGTTCCCCACCCCCATGCCATCACAGATGCTGGCTTTTGAACTTTGTGCCGGTAACAATCTGGATGGTCTTTTCCCTCTTTTGTCCAGAGGACACGACATCCATGATTTCCAAAAACAATTTGAAATGTGGACTCATCAGATCACAGCACACTTTTCCACTTTGCGTCTGTCCATTTTAAATGAGCTCAGGCCCAGAGAAGACGGCGGTGTTTCTAGATGTTGTTGATGTATGGCTTTCGCTTTGCATGGTAGAGTTTTAACTTGCACTTGTAGATGTAGCGACGAACTGTGTTAATTGGCAATGGTTTTCTGAAGTGTTCCTGAGTCCACGCGGTAAGTTCCTTTACACAATGATATTGGTTTTTAATGCAGTGCCGCCTGAGGGATTGAAGGTCACGGGCATTCAATGTTGGTTTTCGGCCTTGGCACTCATGTGTAGAAAGTTCTCCAGATTCTCTGAATCCTGTAATTATATTATGGACTGTAGATGATGGATTCCCTAAATTCCTTGCAATTGAACGTTGAGAAACATTGTTCTTAAATTGCTGGACTATTTTTTCATGCAGTTATTCACAAAGTGGTGATCCTCAGCCCATCTTTGCTTGTGAAAGGCTGAGTCTTTTGGGGATGCTCCTTTTATACCCAATCATGACACTCACCTGGTTCCAATTAGCCTGTTCACCTGTGGAATGTTCCAAACTGGTGTTCTTTGAGCATTGTTGCCCCGTCCCAGCTTTTTTGAAACGTGTTGCAGGCATCCATTTCAAAATTAGCAGATATTTGCACAAAAAACAAAGTCTATCAGTTTGAACATTAAATATCTTGTCTTTGTGGTGTATTCAATTGAATATAGGTTTAAGAGGATTTACAAATCATTGCATTCTGTTTTTATTTACATTTTACACAACATCCCAACTTCATTGGAATTGGAGTTATATAAGAAATTGTTTTTAAAACTTCTTCACTGTTTTATTATTAAATTATCATCAGATGTGTTGTCATGTATCAGTCAGTGCAACTTCAAAGAAATGAAGTTCATGTCATACTTCAAAACAAGGTTGGTGAGTTTATACAAAATAAAAACAAACTACATTTTTGTGGAGTCAAACTTCTGGTGTGCTTAAGATTTTGCACTGCCGTGTCTTCTCCAGCAGCTGTAGTCCATCCTTGCTACGTTCATAGTTTCTCTTCAGTCACCAACCTTCAACCTCCCTGCAAGTAAAACAAACTCTTTTCATCTGAGAATATCAAATTCAAAAACTTTGTTAAAGTTACATATCTGTTTCTGACTTGTACTTAAAATAAATCTACTTCACTTTTCCCCTAACAGCCCAGGGGCCACACTGAGCACAAATTTTTCAATAATTCCTCGAAATTCTTGCACTTTTTTCTTTGCGGGCCAGGATGTGTCAGGAGGAGGCCAAAGCTGTAGATGGAGTCCATAATAACCACAGGCACACTAAGTGCTTTTAATTATTTAGGACCGGAGCAAAAGATATGGGGCAGCGCCATAGCTTCAACAAGCTCCTTATTGTGGATGTGATGCACAAAGAAATTGCTCCTCTGCTCACGTTACAGCCTGATGGTTTTGCACAAATCTAATCTGACAGGGATCTCCAGGGTTTTGCATGGAGGAGTAGCTGTGGTTTATCACCTTGGCTTCACCATGGCTGGATCATCTCCATGTCAAGGTGCCGTAATGACGTCAGAAGCATTATCTCAACATTACAATGAATAAATAGATTGAAATCTGTTATGATGCTCAAAGAGCTGGATTTTAAGGACAAAATGTCAGTGCGTTGTTTATCTGCATAATAACTGAAATCAAACAGCCACTGGATTGTCTCATATCATGTAAATACCTGATGGCAAATATGAATTTCCAAAAATTAAACTCATCCATAATCATCACTATAAGTATTAATATTCTTTGTCAACTTCTAATTTGCTTTGCTGGTCGGGTTGAGTCTCTCAACCCAACATATGAATCCAAGTGTTATAATAGATCCAAAAAATAAAGGAGTATAGATAAATATACTTTTCATATTCAGTTCTTTGTGTTGTATTTTGGTTTCTGTTCTGCATTGAGGCCCAGGTCCTCAGGCAGTCTTATTGCAGCCCTGCAGATGACACGAATGCAGTGTTTGTTGTAGTCTGTTCTGGCAGCCTGTCGCTTTCTGAGTCAGTGCATGTGTTCCAACAGCAGCTGGGACACATGCACATCTGTGCCGCTGTCACACCAGAGCACAAGAGCCATACTGTTGATCTCTGCATCATGAACAAACAGCAGCACAAAGGAGACTGAAGCTGACATCAAAACCACAGGACTCAAACAAGGATTCTTATTTGTAAATGTATTTAAATTAAAACCAGAACCGACAGTAAAATTAAATTTAAAAATGCTATTGACTAAAACTGTTGATCCAGTTATCATAAAAGTGGTGAAAAGGTGTGCCCAGACCTGAATAGATGGTACTATAATAACTTGAGTTACACTGCATCCAGAAAGTATTCACAGCACTGAACTTTTCCACATTTAGTTATGTTACAGGCTTATTCCAAAATGGATGAAATTCATTTTATCCCTCAAACTTCTACACACACAATACCCCATAATGACAATATGAAAAAAAGTTTGGCTTTATGGAAGACCTTTGCAAATTATATATATATATATAAAAAAAAACAGGAAATCACACGTACATAAGTATTCACAGCCTTTGCCATGACACTCAAAATTAGCTCAGGTGCCTCCTGTTTGAACTGATCATCCTTGAGATGTTTCTAAGCTTAATTGGAGTCCACCTGGGGTAAATTCAGTTGACTGGCCATGAACTGACAGTGCAAGTCAGAGCACAAACCAAGCATGAAGTCAAAGGAATTGTCTGTAGACAGAAAATTAATTTACTCCATTTTGGAATAAAGCTGTAACAACAAAGTGTGGAAAAAGTGATCCAATGTGAATAATTCTGAATGAACAGTATGTAGCACTTTGCCAACAACCACCATGGCTGAATCCTGGATCAATACTCAGATCCAGGATTTAAATGGACTCAGCCTTCAGAAGTGTATCTGAATGTGTTGAACTTGTAGATACATTACTTATCTTGGCAGTGACATTCATGTCTTTGGATCCTTGGCCTTTGAGACAGAGATACCTGGGAAGAGCTTATGGAGTCATTGGGTTGCTGGACAGAGGTATTTGGTGATGCCAATATCTTTAAAGAGAAAGAGGGTCCAAGTCTTTTGGGTCCTGGTGCTACCTGTCTTAGTGTATGGTTTTGAGACTTGACTTAAGATGATGACTGAATGTCTGTGGCACTAGGTCCCGTTGGAAGATCACTGGGTACCGTATCACTTGCATTGTGAGGGAGCATCAGCATTGACATTTTGGCCATGTGGTGTGTTTCTCTATGCATGATTCAGCACATAGGTGTTCAGGACCCCAGTGGCTGGAGAAGACAAAGGGGTGAAAAAAGATGGTTATTTTAGACACATGTGAATGGACAAGTTGGCTTCCAACCAGGATCCAAGGTGGTTCTGTGGTGTTGTGGATGTGGTGAAATGTGGTACTAATGCATCCTCCCAGACTTAAGGACTCTGAAAGTTTTCATCATAACACCAGCATTTTGTAAAAACCTCCCTAGGAAACATGTCTGGGATTATACAAAGTGTTATTACATACTGTAGGTGTGAAGTTTGCTCTTTAATGTGGAAAGTTTGATTTTGGAAACAATGGAACTGAACAACATAAATGCAGCTGTAAACAGTGTCCAGAGGTTAAACAGCACTAAATTGTTTTGGGTTTTCTCAAAATGGGGTTCTGAACACATCAAAACAGCAGTATAACCTCACTTCCTGTTTGGCTGCATGGCTCCTGATCATTTTGAAAGCTCGAACAGCCATGAAGACTGATTTGTGAGGCTTGGTCTGAATAGCAAATGTTCTATCTTTCATGACGACTGGACAACATTTTTTGGCCAATGAATAATTCAGTTAGTTTTCATAAAATTCAACATGACTGCAAATCTGATATGGCAGAAATCCAGTGAATCCAGTTTTAAAAATGAGTCATATGGTTCAAAGGTTTTACATGCAAACACATAGTTTTGACCTGTTAATGTTAATCTCCTGATATTGACTGGAATCCATGTGACCCTCAACTTTAACAAGATTCCCAGTACCTGCACTGGCCACACAGCCCCACAGCATGAAGGAACCACCTCCAAATTTTACTGTAGGTAGCAAGCATTTTTCTTGGAATGCTGTGTTCTTTTTCAGCCATGCATACCGCCACTTGTTATGGCCAAATAACTCAATTTTAGCTTCACCAGTCCACAGCACCTTATTCCAAAATGAAGCTGACTTGTCCAAATGTGCTTTAGCATGCCTCAAGCGATTCTGTGGAATGTACAGAGAAAAGGCTTTCTCTGCATTACAGCATCATACAGCATCTCTTTGTGCAAAGTGCACTGTATAGTTGAACGATGCACAGAGACACTATCTGCAGCAAGATCATGTTGTAGGTCTTTGGAGCAGGTCTGCTCACCATCCTTTGCTTCAGCTTATCTGAGATTTTTCTTGGCTTGCCACTTCGTGCCTTAACTAGTACTGTGCCTGCAGTCTTCCATTTCCTCACTATGTTCCTCACAGTGGATAGCTTTTTGTATCCTTCCCCTAAACCATGATGTTGAACAGTCTTTGTTTTCAAGTCATTTGAGAGTTGTTTAGAGGCTCCCATGTTGCCACTCATTAGAAGAGATACAAAGAGGGGAAACATTTGCAAATGGCCACCTTAAATACCCTTTCTCATGATTGGATTCACCTGTGTAAGGAGGTCAAGGGTCAATGAGCTTACCAAACCAATTTTGTGTTCCAAAATTGGTTTATTCAAATCAATAAAATGACAAGGGTGCCCAAATTTATGCACCTGCCTAATTTTGTTTAAGTAATTATTGCTTATTATTATTACTTTCTGTAAATACTAGAAACTTTCTGTAAATACTAGAAACTTAATTTCACTTCTCAAATATCACTGTGTTCATGTGCTATATGATATATTTAACTGAAATTTCTTATCCAGACAACCAATGATTTATAAAGGAAAATCATGGAAATCATCAGAGGTGCCCAAGCTTTTGCATACCACTGTATATAGTACTGTTCCATCTGCATCAGATGCACAAAACGCTTTACAATGATGCCTCACATTCACCCATTCACACAGATACACTTACACCCCGATGTCAGGGTGCTGCCATATAAGGTACTCACAACACAACAGGAACAGCTAGGGGATTAAAGACCTTGCCCAAGGGCCCTTAGTGATTTCCGGTCAGGTTGGGGTTTGAACCAAGGATCTACTGGTCTAAAGCCCAATGCTTAACCACTAAACCATCACCTCCCCTAATAATATGATTCTGTATCTTCCATCCTGGGCCTATCAGCCAGTGGAAAACAATGAAATATGGTGAAAAAGCTATTATGAGTACATATTTAGAACCACATATTTAAGATGAGTACTGGCCCAAGATAAGGATATGACCAGAATTTTAAAGCAAACTTTTTTTTTATTTAAATTCTGGATCTCCTGCCAGCTCTTCCTTACTTCCTGAATGTATTTCACCAAATAAATAAATACGTTTCATGGCACTGGCAAGTCTTCTTGAAAACTCCAATTATGACAATTTAGCAAGTGACACAGACTTGATAAAGGCATTTCCAAAAACAGATTTCTATGTATTATGTTCTAAAACATTGCATATCCAAAATAGACTTTAGTACATGTGACAAAGCATGATAAAAGAGGGTTGTTCAGGAAACAGGGCTTTTTAAACAGTCTTTCATTTTCAACTATTAAGCTGTGAAGCTTGAAGCAAATTTGCTCTTGGTGCAAGCACAGACTGTTTATACACACACACACACACACACACACACACACACACACACACACACACACACACACACAAAGAAAAAAATCAATGACATTTTTCCCCGACAAAAGCTTTCTGTGAAAATGTTTTCCTTTCTTTCAAACATCTGAAGAAAGAGGATGTATGCTGATTGCAAAGCCCTCAGAGACTCATTTGGAATTCTGCACACACAGAAACACAAAGCATTTGACTTTCCTTTTTAAAGTACAAAAACTGGCCAATGAAAGAGACATATCGGCATCTTGTACTACAACAGGGGCTGTTTCATGGAGAAGTTTGTGCATTAATCACCCATTAATTTACAGTCTTGTCAGCTGCTGCCACACTTTCCTTACTTGTTTTGTTTCCTGCGAGTTGTTGAGTCCACTCTGCTTTTAACAGTCTGCCTCGAAGACGTTAAACCCCACGTCAGGATGCTATTAAAGCGACTCAGGTGCGACATGAAAAATGGATTTTAAAAAGCCCAAATCAGCACAACAAAGTGGGGAGAGTCAATTAACATGATGAATGGCCAAACATAGATGAGCCTTAAACAAAAGGCAAAACATTTAGGGTGGCGTTTTTATTTTATATATCAAGAGCTGAGTTCTAATGAGCATCCAGATACAAAGCAACCATCTTGAGCCTGCGGTGAACACGCCAGACTGTGATTAATTGAGTTTGTCACTCGCCGTTGTTCCGCCGTGCTCTGAAGAAGTTGCTCTGAAGTGATGACAGACTATCCATTAAAACTGGTTTCATAAATGACAATAATTTCCTCAAAGAAGCATCTGCTTTGGTGTCACATAATGACAGCAATAATGAGATTCTCCTTTATGAGAAACGTCTGTTGCTGTGGCAAGGCACAGCCAGAACGACTTTTAAATCGAGCGTTAAAGCCCATGATGTGACTCCTGCAGCACTTTTGTCACAAAGCTTTTTAGATCTTACGTGCAGATGTATGTGGTTTTATTATCAAAGCCTCCCTTTGCAGGGGAGCTCGTTGCACACATTCAAGTTTTCCAAAGTGATTTGTTGCTTCAACATTTTTTCAGAAAGGTTGTTTTTCCAGAATTAACTTTTTGTTGTGTTCAAACAAAACCAGTTTTTAACACTACACATTATTCATATCACCTCAAAATGCTGCACTGAATTATCTGCAGAGAACTTAAATGAAGGCATCAGGTGGTGATGCAAACCCTGTGTGTACATAGAATACTGTGTTGTAGAGTAAGATCGTCCTTTGAAGATATTGAAGGAGTGGTTGTTGCATGATCAATATAACAGACATTGTTATATTGTAGTTGTTAGCGCTATTGGTTGCGAATGTCTAGGAAAGTAAAGTTTTTGGACTATTGTGACATTATTTCACTTACCAGATAACTGCAATTTAAATGATCAATAACCTTTGGATCACTTGTAAAATCTGTTTTTTTCAGATGTGTTTTTGACATTATTCACCTTTTAAATGTTTACAGACACTTTTTAAACTGTACTTTATTCATATGTTTACTGACGCCTTTACAATGTCAAATCTTGTGCGTAATCACGTTCTCACTGGGGAGGCCGAGATTTCATTGTCAGTGTAAACAAGCATTTGCGGCAACCTGTTTGCAACATTGCATCGTTATGGAGGTGAGTTCAACCAAAATATCAATCAATCAACTTCAATCAACTTTTTTCTTGTATAGCGCCAAATCACAACAAACAGTTGCCCCAAGGCGCTCCACATTGCAAGGCAAGGCCATACAATAATTCTGAAACACAGTCTACGTCTAAAGCAACATAACCAAGGGATGGTCCAGGGTCACCCGATCCAGCCCTAACTATAAGCCTTAGCGAAAAGGAAAGTTTTAAGCCTAATCTTAAAAGTAGAGAGGGTATCTGTCTCCCTGATCTGAATTGGGAGCTGGTTCCACAGGAGAGGAGCCTGAAAGCTGAAGGCTCTGCCTCCCATTCTACTCTTACAAACCCTAGGAACTACAAGTAAGCCCGCAGTCTGAGAGCGAAGCGTTCTAATGGGGTAATATGGTACTATGAGGTCCCTAAGATAAGATGGGACCTGATTATTCAAAACCTTATAAGTAAGAAGAAGAATTTTAAATTCTATTCTAGCATTAACAGGAAGCCAATGAAGGGAGGCCAACACGGGTGAGATATGCTCTCTCCTGCTAGTCCCCGTCAGTACTCTAGCTGCAGCATTCTGAACCAACTGAAGGCTTTTTAGGGAACTTTTAGGACAACCTGATAATAATGAATTACAATAGTCCAGCCTAGAGGAAACAAATGCATGAATTAGTTTTTCAGCATCACTCTGAGACAAGACCTTTCTGATTTTAGAGATATTGCGTAAATGCAAAAAGGCAGTCCTACATATTTGTTTAATATGCGCTTTGAATGACATATCCTGATCAAAATAACTCCAAGATTTCTCACAGTATTACTAGAGATCAGGGAAATGCCATCCAGAGTAACGATCTGGTTAGACACCATGCTTCTAAGATTTGTGGGGCCAAGTACAATAACTTCAGTTTTATCTGAGTTTAAAAGCAGGAAATTAGAGGTCATCCATGTCTTTATGTCTGTAAGACAATCCTGCAGTTTAGCTAATTGGTGCGTATCCTCTGGCTTCATGGATAGATAAAGCTGGGTATCATCTGCGTAACAATGAAAATTTAAGCAATACCGTCTAATAATACTGCCCAAGGGAAGCATGTATAAAGTGAATAAAATTGGTCCTAGCACAGAACCTTGTGGAACTCCATAATTAACTTTAGTCTGTGAAGAAGATTCCCCATTTACATGAACAAACTGTAATCTATTAGACAAATATGATTCAAACCACCGCAGCGCAATGCCTTTAATACCTATGACATGCTCTATTCTCTGTAATAAAATTTTATGGTCAACAGTATCAAAAGCAGCACTGAGGTCCAACAGAACAAGCACAGAGATAAGTCCACTGTCCGAAGCCATAAGAAGATCATTTGTAACCTTCACTAATGCTGTTTCTGTACTATGATGAATTCTAAAACCTGACTGAAACTCTTCAAATAGACCATTCCTCTGCAGGTGATCAGTTAGCTGTTTTACAACTACCCTCTCAAGAATCTTTGAGAGAAAAGGAAGGTTGGAGATTGGCCTATAATTAGCTAAGATAGCTGGGTCAAGTGATGGCTTTTTAAGTAATGGTTTAATTACTGCCACCTTAAAGGCCTGTGGTACATAACCAACTAACAAAGATAGATTGATCATATTTAAGATTGAAGCATTAAATAATGGTAGGACTTCCTTGAGCAGCCTGGCAGGAATGGGGTCTAATAAGCATGTTGATGGTTTGGATGAAGTAACTAATGAAAATAACTCAGACAGAACAATCGGAGAGAAAGAGTCTAACCAAATACCGGCATCACTGAAAGCAGCCAAAGATAACGATACATCTTTGGGATGGTTATGAGTAATTTTTTCTCTAATAGTCAAAATTTTGTTAGCAAAGAAAGTCATGAAGTCATTACTAGTTAAAGTTAATGGAATACTCAGCTCAATAGAGCTCTGACTCTTTGTCAGGCTGGCTACAGTGCTGAAAAGAAACCTGGGGTTGTTCTTATTTTCTTCAATTAGTGATGAGTAGAAAGATGTCCTAGCTTCACGAAGGGCTTTCTTATAGAGCAACAAACTCTTTTTCCAGGCTAAGTGAAGATCTTCTAAATTAGTGAGACGCCATTTCCTCTCCAACTTACGGGTTATCTGCTTTAAGCTACGAGTTTGTGAGTTATACCACGGAGTCAGACACTTCTGATTTAAAGCTCTCTTTTTCAGAGGAGCTACAGCATCCAAAGTTGTCTTCAATGAGGATGTAAAACTATTGACAAGATACTCTAACTCCCTTACAGAGTTTAGGTAGCTACTCTGCTCTGTGTTGGTATATGACATTAGAGAACATAAAGAAGGAATCATATCCTTAAACCTAGTTACAGCGCTTTCTGAAAGACTTCTAGTGTAATGAAACTTATTCCCCACTGCAGGGTAGTCCATCAGGGTAAATGTAAATGTTATTAAAAAATGATCAGACAAAAGGGAGTTTTCAGGGAATACTGTTAAGTCTTCTATTTCCATACCATAAGTCAGAACAAGATCTAAAATATGATTAAAGTGGTGGGTGGACTCATTTACTTTTTGAGCAAAGCCGATAGAGTCTAATAATAGATTAAATGCAGTGTTGAGGCTGTCATTCTCAGCATCTGTGTGGATGTTAAAATCGCCCACTATAATTATCTTATCTGAGCTAAGCACTAAGTCAGACAAAAGGTCTGAAAATTCACAGAGAAACTCACAGTAACGACCAGGTGGACGATAGATAATAACAAATAAAACTGGTTTTTGGGACTTCCAATTTGGATGGACAAGACTAAGAGACAAGCTTTCAAATGAATTAAAGCTCTGTCTAGGTTTTTGATTAATTAATAAGCTGGAATGGAAGATTGCTGCTAATCCTCCGCCCCGGCCCGTGCTACGAGCATTCTGACAGTTAGTGTGACTCGGGGGTGTTGACTCATTTAAACTAACATATTCATCCTGCTGTAACCAAGTTTCTGTTAGGCAGAATAAATCAATACGTTGATCAATTATTATATCATTTACCAACAGGGACTTAGAAGAAAGAGACCTAATGTTTAATAGACCACATTTAACTGTTTTAGTCTGTGGTGCAATTGAAGGTGCTATATTATTTTTTCTTTTTGAATTTTTATGCTTAAATAGATTTTTGCTAGTTATTGGTGGTCTGGGAGCAGGCACCGTCTCTACGGGGATGGGGTAATAGGGGGATGGCAGGGGGAGAGAAGCTGCAGAGAGGTGTATAAGACCACAGCTCTGCCTCCTGGTCCCAACGCTAGACAGTCACAGTTTGGAGGATCCCAAAAAATTGGCCAGATTTCTAGAAATGAGAGCTGCTCCCTCTAAAGTGGGATGGATGCCGTCTCTCCTAACAAGACCAGGTTTTCCCCAGAAGCTTTGCCAATTATCAATGAAGCCCACCTCATTTTTTGGACACCACTCAGACAGCCAGCAATTCAAGGAGAACATGCGGCTAAACATGTCACTCCCGGTCTGATTGGGGAGGGGCCCAGAGAAAACAACAGAGTCCGACATTGTTTTTGCAAAGTTACACACCGATTCAATTTAATTTAATTTTAGTGACCTCCGATTGGCGTAACCGAGTGTCATTACTGCCGACGTGAATTACAATCTTACCAAATTTACGCTTAGCCTTAGCCAGCAATTTCAAATGTCCTTCGATGTCGCCTGCTCTGGCCCCCGGAAGACAATTGACAATGGTTGCTGGTGTCGCTAACTTCACATTTCTCAAAACAGAGTCGCCAATAACCAGAGTTTGATCCTCGGCGAGTGTATCGTCGAGTGGGGAAAAACGGTTAGAGATGTGAACGGGTTGACGGTGTACACGGGGCTTCTGTTTAGGGCTACGCTTCCTCCTCACAGTCACCCAGTCAGCCTGCCTTCCCGACTGCACGGGGTCTGCCAGGGGGGAACTAACGGCGGCTAAGCTACCTTGGTCCGCACCGACTACAGGGGCCTGGCTAGCTGTAGAATTTTCCACGGTGCGGAGCCGAGCCTCCAATTCGCCCAGCCTGGCCTCCAAAGCTACGAATAAGCTGCACTTATTACATGTACCGTTACTGCTAAAAGAGGCCGAGGAATAACTAAACATTTCACACCCAGAGCAGAAAAGTACGGGAGAGACAGGAGAAGCCGCCATGCTAAAACGGCTAAGAGCTAGTAGCTACGCTAAGCTAGCGGATTCCCAAACAGGGAATCCGACACTAGACAGGCTGTGGAGCAGCACAGGTAACGCACGACAACAGTGCTAAAATAAAATAAAAATCCACTAGACAGGCTGTGGAGCAGCACAGGTAACGCACAACAACAGTGCTAAAAAATAAAATAAAATAAAAATAAAAATCCACTGGACAGGCTGTGGAGCAGCACAGGCAACGCACGACAACAGTGCTAAAACAAAATAAAAATCCACTAGACAGGCTGTGGAGCAGCACAGGTAACGCACGACAACAGTGCTAAAATAAAATAAAAATCCACTAGACAGGCTGTGGAGCAGCACAGGTAACGCACAACAACAGTGCTAAAAAATAAAATAAAATAAAAATAAAAATCCACTGGACAGGCTGTGGAGCAGCACAGGCAACGCACGACAACAGTGCTAAAACAAAATAAAAATCCACTAGACAGGCTGTGGAGCAGCACAGGTAACGCACGACAACAGTGCTAAAACAAAATAGAAATCCACTAGACAGGCTGTGGAGCAGCACAGGTAACGCACAACAACAGTGCTAAAACAAAATAAAAATCCACTAGACAGGCTGTGGAGCAGCACAGGTAACGCACAACAACAGTGCTAAAACAAAATAAAAATCCACTAGACAGGCTGTGGAGCAGCACAGGTAACGCACGACAACAGTGCTAAAACAAAATAAAAATCCACTAGACAGGCTGTGGAGCAGCACAGGTAACGCACAACAACAGTGCTAAAACAAAATAAAAATCCACTGGACAGGCTGTGGAGCAGCACAGGTAACGCACAACAACAGTGCTAAAAAATAAAATAAAATAAAAATAAAAATCCACTGGACAGGCTGTGGAGCAGCACAGGTAACGCACGACAACAGTGCTAAAACAAAATAAAAATCCACTAGACAGGCTGTGGAGCAGCACAGGTAACGCACGACAACAGCGCTAAATAAAAATCCACTGGACAGGCTGTGGAGCAGCACAGGTAACGCACGACAACAGTGCTAAAACAAAATAAAAATCCACTAGACAGGCTGTGGAGCAGCACAGGTAACGCACGACAACAGCGCTAAATAAAAATCCACTGGACAGGCTGTGGAGCAGCACAGGTAACGCACGACAACAGCGCCCAAAAAAATAAAATAAAAATCAAAATCCACTAGACAGGCTGTGGAGCAGCACAGGTAACGCACGACAACAGCGCCCAAAAAAATAAAATAAAAATAAAAATCCACTAGACAGGCTGTGGAGCAGCACAGGTAACGCACGACAACAGCGCCCAAAAAAATAAAATAAAAATAAAAATCCACTAGACAGGCTGTGGAGCAGCACAGGTAACGCACGACAACAGCGCCCAAAAAAATAAAATAAAAATAAAAATCCACTGGACAGGCTGTGGAGCAGCACAGGTAACGCACGACAACAGCGCCCAAAAAAATAAAATAAAAATAAAAATCCACTAGACAGGCTGTGGAGCAGCACAGGTAACGCACGACAACAGCGCTAAATAAAAATCCACTGGACAGGCTGTGGAGCAGCACAGGTAACGCACGACAACAGCGCCCAAAAAAAAAAAATAAAAATCAAAATCCACTGGACAGGCTGTGGAGCAGCACAGGTAACGCACGACAACAGTGGTAAAAAATAAAATAAAAATCCACTGGACAGGCTGTGGAGCAGCACAGGTAACGCACGACAACAGTGCTAAAAAATAAAATAAAAATCCACTGGACAGGCTGTGGAGCAGCACAGGTAACGCACGACAACAGTGCTAAAAAATAAAATAAAAATCCACTGAACAGGCTGTGGAGCAGCACAGGTAACACACGACAACAGTGCTAAAAAATAAAATAAAAATCCACTGGACAGGCTGTGGAGCAGCACAGGTAACGCACGACAACAGTGCTAAAATAAAATAAAAATCCACTAGGCAGGCTGTGGAGCAGCACGACAACAGTGCTAAAAAATAAAATAAAAATAAAAACGAAAGCGTTAGCAAGCTAGTTAGCTTGCCAACGCTGATGAAGGTTAGCTGATAAAAGAGCTCCGTCGCGATGCTTCGACCGTTAGAGGTCTTCTTTAGGCGTTGGAGCACGGTGAAAAAGTAAAAAAAAGTAAAAAAGTCTTGAAAAAGACTGTTAATTCAAAGAACTCAAACAGCTCAGTTCAAACAGCTAACAGATACAGCAGAACACCGCTGTGCTCCGGAACCAGAAAAAAGTCCACCCTCCACCACAATAAGGTGGCAATTCAGGAAGGGGGCAATAATAAGAGTGGAAAATCTGGAATACTACTAAAATATGTATTTAGGTGTTTAACTAAGATAATCGTGAGTCTTTAATGTGAGTTTTATTAAAAAAAAAAAGTGTAGCTGTTTGGGTTGTGTGTCGGGAACTGGTTCTTTTCTAGTATCCTTTGCAGGCTATTGATTTTGATCCATCGACATCAATAGCCTTTTTGCTTAATGATTCCCTTATCGGTCCTTCAGAGTGCCTGTTGTTTTTGGGGGAGTTTGTCAGGAAAATGATCATTTCTCTACATTGATTACAGACCCTGCAGCGGATCTGTAATCAAGTATTTCTGCAGCGCGGCTTTGCCTTGAACCAATGAAGCAGTGCTTCGATCTGCTGCTTCATTGGTTCTTTGGTTTATTTCGCTTTTATCTTAATTTTTCCTTGCTAAAACCCCAAAGAGCATATGTCTGTGAGTAATATTTACCTTTTTTATGTTAAACCGACCTGTTATAGTCTTCTGAAACAGCTGATAGATGGATTTTATAACTTCAAAACAAGACCAATGCTAACGCGTTAGCATGTCTATGGCATTTTCAATGTTAAAGTTAGCATTAAGCTGAGCCATTATCAAGCCTCACTCCCTAGTGTGCAAAGGATTCTGGGATACTCTAAAACCATCAATATACCTTCATTTTTTTTTTGCGCTACTCCATACAGTATATATATTTATACATCAGTATAGATTACATATTTCATATTTTAACATTTTTTTGTGGTGTATATATGTCGTTGTACCCCCCTCCTTTGTATAATGCAATAAAGACTATTCTATTCTAAAAAGTGTTCCAGAAGATTGTTACCTGGGCCAATTTTTTTTTTTTTTTTGGCAGCATTATAAAGTTTTGGGCTAAATCATAGTCTGAAACTCAGGAGACCAGTGGCATCAGAATAAAAATTAACTAGACTGTGAGCTGGTTTAAAGGTTCCCCACTAGAGAGTCTCTGACTAAAAAAAGTACAAAAATTATGTGAGAACTAGTTGTTATAAATTGCTGGCTTAATTTGCCTTGTGGATGCTCAATAGCCAGTAAACTTATTGTATCTTTGTTGCAGCTCCATTTTCACTTTCGTCAATGCATATTCTGTGGATGTGAAAGCTCTCTTCACCCGCAATGAGTAGAGACAATGCAGAAAGGTAAAGAAGTGAAAAGTTTACCAACACCGAAATGCGGACTCTCCTTGAGGAAATACTAGTTTGACGAGAAATGCTACTGTCAAAAATTAAATTGCAACATGATGAAAAAACACAGTAGATGTTCTATACCCTTGAGTTAAAATGTTAAGAGTCTTTATACAGCAGTGGATGTTGTGAAAGTGTAAGGACACGGACCCACAACAGGGGGCGTTAAATGAATGGGCAATGGATGAGCCAAACAGTAACAATTTAATGTTGTAATGCACAACGAAATACAGACAATCACAGTTTTGGTTCCACAGACAATTATATGTAGCGTGATGTGTGGGCAGGCTTGAGGATAGGAGACATCCGTCCCGAACCGAACCAGATCCCACACGGCCTCCACTGCCAACGGATCTGAAGAACACCGGAGCCGCCAAGTCCTGGATCCCCAGGTGGCCACCGCCTCCAGCTGTCAGACCTGGTACTGCTGGCAGAGAACAGAAACAGTGTTGATGAGTGTGAGTTCGCACTCGTGCAGCTCCTGTCTAACCACTTATCTGGATGGAGTGTGGAGCGAAGCCATCGCTGATCACACCTAACGCCAATCCAATGGATAAGGAACACCACAGGAATACGGCTGCAAAAAGAGTTCAGACTATAATGCAGTTTCACGTTCAGCAGAGAAATTACCTCTCTAGTGGCTGATTTCTCGGCGGGGAGGTGGAGTTGTAGTCCGGCCTTTATGGTGGTGGTGATGAACTGTGAATGAGTGACAGCTGGTGCTGATGATGAGTGACAGCTGTCACTCCCGGTTGCTATGACGCCCTCTCTACTTGAAGCCCGCACTCCAAGCAGGGCGCCATCTGGTGGTGGTGGGCCAGCAGTACCTCCTCTTCAGCAGCCCACACAACAGTGGATTGTTATTTGTGGTACTTTAGAAAACATTGTGAGGAACACTGGACACTGTGAACTTCCGGGTGAACTTCCAGAACCAAAACCGAAAATTTTAATTGCATTTCCTTATTTTCTCACACCAGAAAATTGCAGAACAATTTTGAAGGTGGAAACAGTAAATATTCAACTGCCAAACAAACATTTTTAACCCCAGTAGGCTTAATAATGGAAGGATCTTGCTGCAATTTTCAACGAATATACTCTGTAAAATGCCCTTTAATATGGTACCTGGTTTGATATGGTTAAAAAAATAAAAAAAAATTCAGTCAAAATCATCCAGTAATCACAGGCACCCTGACAAGCTCTAAAATCCTTCTCAATGTAAGCATCTTGAAGCACAATGATAGCCGCCATCTTTGCCTTAGATCAGGAAGAAACAGGCTTAAACATTCTCAAATGGGTGTACTCCGTTTTAAACCTTTGGAGTCGAGTTAGACAGACGTCTGTACCCATAGCACATCACCATTTTTAGTCTTTGACCAAAGTTTGAGTACTAAACCTTAGTCTCACTCTAGCTCTCTTAGTACTGCTTCATAAAACCGAACACTTGAGAAGTTTGGTGAAAATCTGCTCACCTGTTATTTTGAACACAGACAGAAAAACAGATTTCTAATACCCTGACAGTGATACCCTGTAGGCATTGTAATGTAACAATACCTCATATTAAGTCCTCCAAGCTAGATCTGGCCTCCATTAGTTTGGGTGATTGCTAGTAAGATTTAAAGGGAAACTTGGGGATTTTTTTTAACCTAGGACCTATTAATAGATGTTTTGTTTATTCAGATCATTACTTAAGAGGAAAAAATGTTAATCACTCCAGTACTGAGTTACACCACTACAGGAGGGTACACATCAAGCCACCTGGCCTCCCTGGGAGTCAGAGACTCAAGTTCAGTGTGTTAAGTACTGTCGGCACATCTTCACTCGTCAACATGAGCCATTGGTGGCTTTGTCATTGATCCAACATGTTGAAACAGAACTGACGTAATAAAGAAAAAGACAAAGTCAGGAGGAAGCCCACCATGCACCGTATACAGTAAAGGGTTTGACAAAGTCATTGACACATTTCAAAGACCGCCAATGACCGCCAAAGCTGTCAATGAAGAGCAGGTGTGCAGTAGCAATGGTGAGCAGAAATTGCTTTATGTACATTTTATATTTCCACGGGTTCTGATTTCCCCATTGAGCAACATACACTGTCTAGTGGCACCTATTGGCATGGAGATTTTTGAGGTGAAAAAGCTCACACTGTAGAGCAGCCAATCCTTCGTCATCTGCAGCTGATTAAAAATGTGGCTTCATCTCTGAAAAAAGCAAAATAAAAGTACAATCACATCACACCAGTTTTCACATCACTTCAGCTTTTTGTCTGTTTTAGGTCCAACTTTAGATTTTGTTATTCAATTCAAGATTTAAAAAGGACTATTTGGCAGAAATTTCACATACTCATATCTCAGTTGGAAATAATGACGTCTTTGAAGAGTGTAAAAACATGGAAAGGAGAGGAGCAAGATGTTGTGAAAATTCCATGACACAGGTGTCGATTTAATCAGACTTTCAAAGAAGCTCTTTGAGCGAAAATGGGTGTGTTTTAAAAACTAACCAAATTAAACTGACAGCACGACATCAGAGAAGTTATTCCAGAGAAAACTGACTTCTTTTTCCACTTTTAGGGACCTTGATCTACATGGCCCGCCTCAACTGCTGAGACTTTGTATGGAAATACATGAACATCAGGCAAGGTTTGAGAATCCTGCTGTACTGCAGTACTGAGCAGGTTAGGAGAGACGTGGATTGGCTGAGAACATCAGCCTTCATTTAATCAGCCTGCCGGTGCATCTGCTCAGCACTTTTTCTAAATAGATCACATAATGAAGTGAAGAGTGCACATCTTTTTATGCTGTCCTTCCACAGCAGGACCTAAAAGTCACAGACGGTGAACTGTGTATCTATATCAGACCTGCTGTGGCGACCCTGAGCAAGATGAGAGAAGCGGAAAAAACTTGCCTTCCACCAAGTTCATTCGCTCAAAGTAATGTTTCAATTTATTTTCATTTATACAGCGCCAAATCACAACAATGTTGCCTCAAGGCGCTTCACACAAGTAAGGTCTAACCTTACCAACCCCAGAGCAAGCACACAGGCAAGAGTGGTAAGGAAAAACTCCCTCTGATGATTTGAGGAAGAAACCTCAAGCGGACCAGACTCAAAGAGGTGCCCCTTTGCCTGGGCCATGCTGCCGACACAATTGACAATACAGGAAATTTTGGGAGATTTTGGGAGTCCATGCTCTTGCACAAGACATCTGTCTTGTGCAAGAGCCTGCAGAAGAAAACACCCACTCCCATCTTTGGATGGAGTCGCACCTCAAACAGAGAGAAAAAACAGAATCAGGTGGCAGAAACACAACAAATACAGTATAATTTGTCAGCATTAAGCAACAAGAAAAACAGAAGAAATATTAAGGTGATCATCACTCCAAGAAATGAAACACAGAGGGTTTAAAATTAATACTATTATTTTCAATATACTTGCAATTGTTAATTTTAGGTATTTAAGTAATAATGTTTCATTTGAACTACAGTATTGTTTTGCACTTAACTGACAGTGTTATGTGGAAAAAGTTACCTTAACTTCATCAATTAAATTAAATGTTTTAGTTCCTAGAGTGGGCCACTAGCCCTAACCTCACTAAAAGACCCAGACTTTAGATAAAGTTGAGGCCGCTTTGTTTCCTAATAAAATGAATTTAAAAGAGTAAAAAGCATAGTAACATACTATGCCAGTATACTAGACATATGAAAGGGAAAATAAGTGCATCTTAAGTCTGGACTTGAAAGTCAGAATCTGACTGGTTTATTGATGCAGGGAGATCATTCCACAGAACAGGGGCATGATAAGAGAAAGCTCTGTGTGTCACAGATCTGGCAACTTGCTTCTGACGGATTGTTTGTTGCTGTGACGCCACTCAGAACTTCACACGGTTGTATATGCTTCTTTTATTTCTGTTTAGCACTCTTCTGGTTATTAATTGTATCGACTCTGAACGTTATTTAACAACAGTCCTGTTGTGAATCGCAGTTAGCATTCACTAGCGGTTAGCATTCGCTAGCTAGGTCGACCCCTCCCCTCTCCGTCGTTACTTTTTATAGCTTTTTTTTACCTGTTTAATACTTCTGTTCGTTTTTCAGTTGAACTGCTGTGAATTTTAAGTAATTATTTTACTCCTGTGTAAAATCTTAGGAGCGGCTAGCATTTTCGCTAGTGGTTAGCTTGCGTTAGCTATTTCGGACCCCCGTCATCATTTTTTCATTTCATTTTTTTACACCCCTATTAGTTAATTAACTGTTTAGTATATTTTATAGCTGCTGCTTTTTTACCTGTTTAATACTTCTGTTAGTTTTTCTGTGTAACTGCTGTGGATTTTAATTCATTTATTTACGTCTATGTGAGCCTTACGAGTGGTTAGCTTATCCATTATTGGTTAGCTCGTATTTGCTTGGCTACATTCTTGAATTTTTTAGTGCACAAAGTACACTACTAATTCTACTTTACACCTCCGTAAATCCTGTGTGATGTTGGAAGATAGGGTGGCTCTCTTAGAGAGCCGTGTCCATAAGTTAGAGCAGCTTCTTAGCTCAGTGGAGTTAGATGTTACGGGCACTCCAGATGAGGTTAGTGTTGGGCCGGCTAGCAAGCCCATTAGCATCAGCTTAGAAACGCCAGCTGTGGAGGACGGCTTTCGGACTGTGGCTAGGTGGAGGAAGCCCCATAGGGCTTGGTGCCCTGTTGTGGCACCCCGATCACACTCGCCAGTGTGAACTGTGAATCGGTTCTCCCCCTTGGATTTGCCTGATGTGAATTCTCTGAGCCCACAAGTGACTTCCCCTCCTGTCTCCACGCCGAAACACCGGACTTTAGTGATAGGGGATTGTATCACCCGCAAAGTCAGGTTACAGACGCCGGCTGATGTTAAATGTATTCCTGGGGCCAGAGCTCCCGACATTGCATCTCATCTTAGGGTGCTGATGCTGCAGAAGGGAAGACAGATGAAGGAACATGACATGAGATATAGTCACATAGTTATTCACGTTGGCACCAATGATATCAGGATGAAGCACTCAGAGGTCACAAAAATGGACATAGAGAGGACTTGTGACATTGCCAGAAAGATGTGTCGGCATCGATTAATAGTCTCTGGTCCCCTCCCCTCCCAGGGTACTGATGAGGTGTTTAGCAGGCTGACATCATTAAATAGGTGGCTGGCACAGTTTTGTAGACAGCAAGACTTTAGCTTTATTGATAACTGGCCTTCGTTCTGGGGCTGCCGTGGCTTGCTGATGCCGGACGGCCTCCACCCTACTGGGGAAGGCGCCACCATCTTGTCTGCGAACATAGATAGAGCTCTACAGGGAGGGTAACATTAGGAATCTACAGCAGGCCACGGAGCAGGTGATTAGAGACCCTGCAAGGCTTATGACAAATGTGGATATGGAATCCATTAGCTTAGCGTGGAATTTAGTACAGAAAATCCACTATGGTGATAGTGCAGTTTATTTGCCAGGGAGGGAATTTCAACAAGTTGAGACTGTGGCCTGCTTCCATAGTCATGTCCATAAAAATCATAGAGGGATATACTTTCCAAACTTAATACCCATTACTATATTGGATGATGTTGAAATTGAGGATGGCCCAGTGGTTGTTCAAGCAATAGCAAAGATTTTGTGTCTGCTACTTACAAGGCACGTGGAATGTCTCAAACCTAAACCTACTTCTAGGCATCTTATATATGCTACTCTGGAACCACCCCTAAACCCAATCAGTTCAACTGTTAACCCCACTGAGGTCCTTAGACTGGGTCTCATTAACATAAGATCACTGTCCTCAAAATCATTGTTGATCAATGATCAAATTATTGATCATCAGTTAGATATGATTGGGCTATGTGAAACCTGGCTTAAACCTACAGCTGTCCTCCCCTTAAATGAGGCCTGCCCACCAGCATATACATTTAGTCATGTCCCTCGTGATGCGAAGCAAGGTGGGGGTGTTGCTCGTATTTATAAATCTAGGTTTAGCTTATTAGCTGTTGGGGGTTACAAATATCACTTGTTTGAGCATCTGATTCTCCGCTCTGAAGTTAGCTTTGAGTTAGCAGAAGGTAGCATGCATGCTGACGCCCTGGAAATGTCATAAATCACTACAAAAACAGGGTTTTAAGTTTTAGAAGTGTTATATTTACACACAAACAGGGTGTTGTTCTGATTTATAAATCTAGGTTTAGCTTATTAGCTGTTGGGGGTCACATATATAACTCTTTTGAGCATGTGATTCTCCGCTCTGCTCAGGATATTACGCATTGCCAAGGTCAGAAGAATAAAAATCAACCATATTACTTTGTCACTGTATATAGGCCTCCTGGCCCATATTCTGAATTCTTAGATGAATTTGGTGCATGTATCTCTAACTTGTCAACTAGTGTAGATAACATTCTGATCATTAGTGACTTTAACATTCATATAAATAAGCCTTTTGATCCCCTCTGCAAATCATTTATGGAAATTGTGGATGCATTAGGATTTCAGCAATGCATTCGGGATTCAACGCACATTAGTGGAAATACCGTGGATCTGGTTCTCGCACGTGGTATTGCTGTCACGAATATTGACATCATGCCTCTTACATCAGTGGTGTCTGATCACTCACTTATTAAGTTTACAGTTTCGCTGCCGTGTTTAGTGGAACAACAACCTTATATATCATTACGGCGATGCATCAACTCCTCAACTAAGACTGAACTCGAAGCCAGACTGCCTGATGTCTTAGCTTCACATTTGACAAATACCCAGTCAGTAGACAGACTTGTGGATAGTTTAAACTCAGTGCTCAAAACTACACTCGACATGATTGCACCACCTGTGTTAAAACCGCACTCCCCCAAATCACAGTCACCTTGGTTCAGTGATTATTTGCGTGACCTCAAGCATAAAGCAAGAGGTCTAGAACGGAAATGGTGTCGTTCAAAATTAGAAGTATTTCACCTTGCGTGGCGTGATGCTATCTTAGACTATAAGCATGCATTATTGGCTACAAAGCGGACTTACTACTCTGATTTGATCAACAAAAACAAGCATAACTCAAAGTTCTTGTTCGACACGGTGGCAACACTTTTGCATGGACAACCACCTGTTGTTCGCTCTCCTTTTACAGCACAAGATTTCCTGGATTACTTTGGGAAGAAAATAGAAGACATCAGATTAAACATATCCCGGCATGCCTTAATCCAGCTACTACACCCTGCTATTGATGTGGGCGCCACTACTGAGGTATTACCCAGATTTACAGAATTTGACAGTATCTCACTAGGCATGCTGACAAAACTCGTAATGTCAACAAAAAGCACAACCTGTTTATTTGATCCTATACCAACAAAATTGTTTAAGGACCTGTGGTCCACTCTTGGGCCGACTGTGCTGGAAATTATTAATCTTTCTTTAACTTCTAGATCTGTTCCTAAATGTTTCAAATCTGCAGTGATTAAACCATTACTTAAGAAACCTAATCTTGACCCTCGTGTATTGACAAACTATCGGCTGATATCAAATCTATAATTTTTCTCTAAAATTCTGGAAAAAGTGGTGTCACGGCAGCTCGTAGACTATCTTACTGAGAATAATCTCTTTGAACCACTGCAGTCTGCTTTTAGAAAATATCATTCCACAGAGATAGCTCTCTTTAAAGTGGTGAATAATCTTCTGCTTACAATGGATTCGGACACCACTACAGTTCTGTTGCTGTTAGATCTCAGTGCTGCATTTGATACAATGGATCATCATATTCTACTTGATAGGCTGGAAAAATCATTTTGGGATTACTTGGAGTGTCCTTGCATGCTAACGTCATACTTGGCCAGTCGTTCTCACTGTGTGTTGTACAGTAACACTACCTCTAACTTTAGTGACATGAAATTTGGGGTTCCACAGGGGTCTGTCTTAGGTCCCCTGCTTTTCTCCCTTGATATAGCACCCCTTGGGCACATATTGTGGCATTTTGGGATTACCTTTCACTGCTATGCAGATGATACTCAGTTATACATGCCAATAACTGCTGGTAATCTCATTCACATAAAATCCTTAGAAGATTGCCTTGCAGCAGTGAGAAGTTGGATGTCTAGAAACTTCCTACTTTTAACCTCTGATAAGACTGAAATGATGGTTCTTGGTCCAGTGAGACATCAGCATCAATTTGACCAGTTAACGCTCAGCCTCGGATCATGTGTTATACATCACACTGACAAAGTGAGGAACCTTGGGGTAATTTTTGATCCTTCGTTGTCCTTTGGCCTCCACATTAGAAATATTACTAGGACTGCTTTCTTCCACCTGTGAAATATAGCGACGATTTGTCCCATCCTGTCTATGGCTGATGCTGAGACCATGATCCATGCATTCATCTCTTCTAGATTGGACTACTGCAATGGTCTATTTTCTGGTTTACCGCAGTCTAGCATTAGGGGTCTCCAACTGGTTCAAAATGCTGCTGCCAGACTTTTGACACGAAGCAGAAAGTTCGACCACATTACACCCATTTTGGCATCTCTTCACTGGCTTCCTGTCCCAGTGAGATCAGATTTTAAGGTTCTGCTACTAACCTATAAAATTATTCATGGACTGGCACCCTCGTACCTAGCTGACCTAATTAAACCTTACATACCGGCCCGGGCTTTACGTTCTCAGGGTGCAGGACTACTTTGTGTCCCTAAGGTGAATAAGAAGTCTGCGGGTCACAGAGCTTTCTCTTATCGTGCCCCTGTTCTGTGGAATGATCTCCCTGCGTCAATAAAACAGTCAGATTCTGTGGAGATTTTCATGTCCAGACTTAAGACACACTTATTTTCCCTTTCATATGGCTAGCATACTGGTACAGTTTTGTTTTACGCTTTTTACTCTTTTAATTCATTTATTAGTAATTTGGAGTGGGCTGCGGCCTCAACCTCACCTAAATTCTGGGTCTTTTAGTGAAGTTTAGGGCTAGTGGCCGGCGATCACCTTAGTATTTCTCTGTTTTCCTTGTTGTTTAATGCTGGCAAATTATACAGTATTTTTGTCTTTCTGATGCCTGATTCTGTTTTTTCTCTCTGTTTAAGGTGCAACTCCATCCACAGATGGGAGTTGTATTCGTGTTGGCGATCCTCCTGTCCTGTGCGCCAATAGCATTTCTTGTATATTCGTCCATGAATTGTTCTGTGAATTGTTCTGTTATTATGTTTGTAGCATGGCCCAAGCAGAGTGTCACCCCTTTGAGTCTGGTCTGCTTGAGGTTTCTTCCTCAGAGGGAGTTTTTCCTTACCACTGTTGCTCTGGGGGTTGGTAAGGTTAGACCTTACCTGTGTGAAGTGCTTTGAGGCAACTCTGTTGTGATTTGGCGCTATATAAATGACAATAAATTGAAATTGAAATTGTGACCGACAGACTTTTTAATTCACCCTAGGGACACAAAGTAGTCCTGCACCCTGATAACGCAGAGCCTGGGCCGGTACATAGGGCTTAATTAGGTCAGCTAGGTAGGGAGGTGACAGTCCGTGAACAATTTTGTAGGCTAGTACAGAACCTTAATATCTGATCTCAGGTACAGGAAGCCAGTGAAGAGATGCCAAAATGGATGTAATGTGGTCAAATGTTCTGCTTCCTGTCAAAAGTATGGCAGCAGCATTTTGAACCAATTGGAGACCCCTAATGCTGGACTGTGGTAAACCAGAAACTAGAACATTGCAGTAGTCCAAACTAGAAGAAACAAATGCATCAATCAGGGTCTCAGAATCAACCATAAACAGGATGGGACGAATCTTCGCTATATTTCACAGGTGGAAGAAAGCAGTCCTCGTAATATCTCTAATGTGGAGGTCAAAGAACAATGTAGGATCAAAAATTACCCCAAGGTTCCTCACTTTGTCAGTGTGATGTATGACACACGAGCCTAGGCTAAGTGTTAACTGGTCAAATTGATGCCAATGTCACACTGGACCAAGAACCATCATTTAAGTCTTATCAGATTTTAAAAGTAGGACGTTTCTAGACATCCAGCTTCTCACTAATGCAAGGCATCTTGTAAAGATTTTATGTGGATGAGATTACCAGCAGTTATTGGCATGTATAACTGAGTATCAGCATAGCAGTGAAAGGTAATCCCAAAGCGCCGCAATATGTGCCCAAGGGGTGGTATATAAAGGGAGAAAAGCAGGGGGCCTAAGACAGACCCCTGTGGAACCCCAAATTTCATGTCACTAAGGTTAGAGGCAGTGTTACTGTACAAAACCCAGTGAGAACGACTGGTCAAGTATGAAGTCAACCATGCAAGGACTCTCCCAGTAATCCCAAAATGATTTTCCAGCCTATCAAGTAGAATATGATGATCCACGGTATCAAATGCAGCGCTGAGATCTAACAGCACAAGAACCATAGTGGTGTTCAAATCCATTGCAAGCAGAATATCATTCACTACTTTAGGGCCCTGTCCCACTGGCGTCTAGGAGGATTTGTGTATGGATTGCGCACAAAATTTGCCCATATTCGCCAAACATCCGCAATATCCATGTAACATGCCTGTATGAGTCGGCCATCATCTGAACACGTCTGTAATCATCCACAGAGGCACGCATGTCCGCAGCCAGGATTTTTGAGCTGTTCAAAAATCTGGATGCAGATGACATCCGCCTGACATACTCCATACATACTTAAATCCTACACAATACATACTCTATGCGCTGTATATCTGCTGTTAACCGCTGATATCCGCAACTGATGGGGATTTGCAGCTTGGCAGCCGACCGGGACAGTGTGTAAAACTGATATGTATCGTGCCCATCATGTCCACATCACAAACTAAAATAAGTTGTAGCAAATGCATACAAATTGGCCATGAATGAAGCGTTTTTTATTACGTCTGCTTTGCAGCTGATTTGCGGACAATCTGTGAATGCATAACAAACACATCACGTAAACCCAAAGTACTATATGGGGCAGAAAGCGACATACCTGCCAGTCAGTGCCGGTCCCCACAAAGATGAAATAGCTGCTGCAATCCAGGACTTTTATTTAACAACAACAAAAGGAAGAGTTGCTGTTCAGCCACAACTCAAGCTGAAGTCTGTTTTCTGTGACACTCTCAAAAAAAAAAAAAAAAGAACACCGTCTCACACCCCGAGCGGCTTCCCCCTCCCGCTCCCCAAATTCATGAACAGTTAACCCTTGCATGACAACACTCTGTGATCAACTTGTCCAAGTCCAGCAAAGGCTCCAGAGGCTGTATTGTTGGTGTGAATAGTGATGCTGACAGCCCGAGTGCGCTTCTTTTATGACCGCAATGCAGATTCCGTGCATGCGCAACACGTGCACGATGCATTCATAATACACCCGTAATAGTGCCGTGATAATCTCAATGTGTCCGGATCAGTTTCCTCACTACATGCGTTATATAACCGTGATTGTTTATCATATATTCGCTATATATTATTAATACATCCGTAATTCATACTGGGACATTTGTAATTTTTGGCCATTTTTGTTGCGGACGACAACGAACGCCCCTGCAATTTGTATACTCAATTCATGTGCAATTAATCCTCTCCCAGTGGGACAGGGCCCTTAGTGAGAGCTGTCTCTGTGGAATGATATTTTCTAAAAGCAAAACTGCAGTGGCTCAAAGAGATCATTGTCAATAAGATAGTCCACGAGCTGCTGTGAAACCACTTTTTCCAGAATTTTAGAGCAAAATGATAGATTTGATATCGGCCTATAGTTTTTCAATACATTAGGGTCAAGATTAGGTTTCTTCACTGCAGATGTGAACATTTAGGAACAGATCCAGAAGTTAAATAAAGATAAATCATTTCCAGCACAGTCGGCCCAAGAGTGGACCACAGGTCCTTAAACAATTTTGTTGGTATAGGATCAAATAAACAAGTTGTGATTTTTGTTGACGTTACGAGTTTCATCAGCATGCCTAGAGAGATACTCTCAAATTCTGTAAATCTAGGTTATACCTCAGTAATGACACCCATGTCAATAGCAGGGTGTAGTGGCTGGGCTAAGGCATGCTGGGATATGTTTAACCTAATGTCTTCTATTTTCTTCTCAAAGTAATCCAGGAAATCTTGTGCTGTAAAAGGAGAGCGAACTACAGGCAGTTGTCCATGAATAAGTGTTGCCAGTGTGTCGAACAAAAACTTTGAGTTATACTTCAAATCAAAATCAAATCAATTTAATTTATATAGCGCCAAATCACAACAAACAGTTGCCCCAAGGCGCTTCATATTGCAAGGCAAAAGCCATACAATAATCACAGAAAAACCCCAACGGTCAAAACGACCCCCTATGAGCAAGCACTTGGCGACAGTGGGAAGGAAAAACTCCCTTTTAACAGGAAGAAACCTCCAGCAGAACCAGGCTCAGGGAGGGGCAGTCTTCTGCTGGGACTGGTTGGGGCTGAGGGAGAGAACCAGGAAAAGACATGCTGTGGAGGGGAGCAGAGATCAATAACTAATGATTAAATGCAGAGTGGTGCATACAGAGCAAAAAGAGGTGAATAAAAAGAAACAGTGCATCATGGGAACCCCCCAGCAGTCTAAGTCTATAGCAGCATAACTAAGGGATGGTTCAGGGTCACCTGATCCAACCCTAACTATAAGCTTTAGCAAAAAGGAAAGTTTTAAGCCTAATCTTAAAAGTAGAGAGGGTGTCTGTCTCCCTGATCTGAATTGGGAGCTGGTTCCACAGGAGAGGAGCCTGAAAGCTGAAGGCTCTGCCTCCCATTCTACTCTTACAAACCCTAGGAACTACAAGTAAGCCTGCAGTCTGAGAGCGAAGCGCTCTATTGGGGTGATATGGTACTACGAGGTCCCTAAGATAAGATGGGACCTGATTATTCAAAACCTTATAAGTAAGAAGAAGAATTTTAATTCTATTCTAGAATTAACAGGAAGCCAATGAAGAGAGGCCAATATGGGTGAGATATGCTCTCTCCTTCTAGTCCCCGTTAGTACTCTAGCTGCAGCATTTTGAATTAACTGAAGGCTTTTTAGGGAACTTTTAGGACAACCTGATTAATAATGAATTCCAATAGTCCAGCCTAGAGGAAATAAATGCATGAATTAGTTTTTCAGCATCACTCTGAGACAAGACCTTTCTAATTTTAAAGATATTACGTAAATGCAAAAAAAGCAGTCCTACATATTTGTTTAATATGCGCTTTGAATGACATATCCTGATCAAAAATGACTCCAAGATTTCTTACAGTATTACTAGAGGTCAGGGTAATGCCATCCAGAGTAAGGATCTGATTAGACACCATGTTTCTAAGATTGTGGGGCCAAGTACAATATTCAATGTTAAAGTTAGCATTAAGCTGAGCCATTATCAAGCCTCACTCCCTAGTGTGCAAAGGATTCTGGGATACTCTAAAACCATCAATATACCTTCATTTTTTTTTTGCGCTACTCCATACAGTAATATATTTATACATCAGTATAGATTACATATTTCATATTTTAACATTTTTTTGTGGTGTATATATGTCGTTGTACCCCCCTCCTTTGTATAATGCAATAAAGACTATTCTATTCTAAAAAGTGTTCCAGAAGATTGTTACCTGGGCCAATTTTTTTTTTTTTTTTGGCAGCATTATAAAGTTTTGGGCTAAATCATAGTCTGAAACTCAGGAGACCAGTGGCATCAGAATAAAAATTAACTAGACTGTGAGCTGGTTTAAAGGTTCCCCACTAGAGAGTCTCTGACTAAAAAAAGTACAAAATTATGTGAGAACTAGTTGTTATAAATTGCTGGCTTAATTTGCCTTGTGGATGCTCAATAGCCAGTAAACTTATTGTATCTTTGTTGCAGCTCCATTTTCACTTTCGTCAATGCATATTCTGTGGATGTGAAAGCTCTCTTCACCCGCAATGAGTAGAGACAATGCAGAAAGGTAAAGAAGTGAAAAGTTTACCAACACCGAAATGCGGACTCTCCTTGAGGAAATACTAGTTTGACGAGAAATGCTACTGTCAAAAATTAAATTGCAACATGATGAAAAAACACAGTAGATGTTCTATACCCTTGAGTTAAAATGTTAAGAGTCTTTATACAGCAGTGGATGTTGTGAAAGTGTAAGGACACGGACCCACAACAGGGGGCGTTAAATGAATGGGCAATGGATGAGCCAAACAGTAACAATTTAATGTTGTAATGCACAACGAAATACAGACAATCACAGTTTTGGTTCCACAGACAATTATATGTAGCGTGATGTGGGCAGGCTTGAGGATAGGAGACATCCGTCCCGAACCGAACCAGATCCCACACGGCCTCCACTGCCAACGGATCTGAAGAACACCGGAGCCGCCAAGTCCTGGATCCCCAGGTGGCCACCGCCTCCAGCTGTCAGACCTGGTACTGCTGGCAGAGAACAGAACAGTGTTGATGAGTGTGAGTTCGCACTCGTGCAGCTCCCTGTCTAACCACTTATCTGGATGGAGTGTGGAGCGAAGCCATCGCTGATCACACCTAACGCCAATTCAATGGATAAGGAAACACCACAGGAATACGGCTGCAAAAAGAGTTCAGACTATAATGCAGTTTCACGTTCAGCAGAGAAATTACCTCTCTAGTGGCTGATTTCTCGGCGGAGGAGGTGGAGTTGTAGTCCGGCCTTTATGGTGGTGGTGATGAACTGTGAATGAGTGACAGCTGGTGCTGATGATGAGTGACAGCTGTCACTCCCGGTTGCTATGACGCCCTCTCTACTTGAAGGCCCGCACTCCAAGCAGGGCGCCATCTGGTGGTGGTGGGCCAGCAGTACCTCCTCTTCAGCAGCCCACACAACAGTGGATTGTTATTTGTGGTACTTTAGAAAACATTGTGAGGAACACTGGACACTGTGAACTTCCGGTGAACTTCCAGAACCAAAAACCGAAAATTTTAATTGCATTTCCTTATTTTCTCACACCAGAAAATTGCAGAACAATTTGAAGGTGGAAACAGTAAATATTCAACTGCCAACAAACATTTTTTAACCCCAGTAGGCTTAATAATGGAAGGATCTTGCTGCAATTTTCAACGAATATACTCTGTAAAATGCCCTTTAATATGGTACCTGGTTTGATATGGTTAAAAAATAAAAAAAAATTCAGTCAAAATCATCCAGTAATCACAGGCACCCTGACAAGCTCTAAAATCCTTCTCAATGTAAGCATCTTGAAGCACAATGATAGCCGCCATCTTTGCCTTAGATCAGGAAGAAACAGGCTTAAACATTCTCAAATGGGTGTACTCCGTTTTAAACCTTTGGAGTCGAGTTAGACAGACGTCTGTACCCATAGCACATCACCATTTTTAGTCTTTGACCAAAGTTTGAGTACTAAACCTTAGTCTCACTCTAGCTCTCTTAGTACTGCTTCATAAAACCGAACACTTGAGAAGTTTGGTGAAAATCTGCTCACCTGTTATTTTGAACACAGACAGAAAAACAGATTTCTAATACCCTGACAGTGATACCCTGTAGGCATTGTAATGTAACAATACCTCATATTAAGTCCTCCAAGCTAGATCTGGCCTCCATTATGTTTGGGTGATTGCTAGTAAGATTTAAAGGGAACTTGGGGATTTTTTTTAACCTAGGACCTATTAATAGAGTTTTGTTTATTCAGATCATTACTTAAGAGGAAAAAATGTTACTCACTCCAGTACTGAGTTACACCACTACAGGAGGGTACACATCAAGCCACCTGGCCTCCCTGGGAGTCAGAGACTCAAGTTCAGTGTGTTAAGTACTGTCGGCACATCTTCACTCGTCAACATGAGCCATTGGTGGCTTTGTCATTGATCCAACATGTTGAAACAGAACTGACGTAATAAAGAAAAAGACAAAGTCAGGAGGAAGCCCACCATGCACCGTATACAGTAAAGGGTTTGACAAAGTCATTGACACATTTCAAAGACCGCCAATGACCCGCCAAAGCTGTCAATGAAGAGCAGGTGTGCAGTAGCAATGGTGAGCAGAAATTGCTTTATGTACATTTTATATTTCCACGGGTTCTGATTTCCCCATTGAGCAACATACACTGTCTAGTGGCACCTATTGGCATGGAGATTTTTGAGGTGAAAAAGCTCACACTGTAGAGCAGCCAATCCTTCGTCATCTGCAGCTGATTAAAATGTGGCTTCATCTCTGAAAAAGCAAAATAAAAGTACAATCACATCACACCAGTTTTCACATCACTTCAGCTTTTTGTCTGTTTTAGGTCCAACTTTAGATTTTGTTATTCAATTCAAGATTTAAAAAGGACTATTTGGCAGAAATTTCACATACTCATATCTCAGTTGGAAATAATGACGTCTTTGAAGAGTGTAAAAACATGGAAAGGAGAGGAGCAAGATGTTGTGAAAATTCCATGACACAGGTGTCGATTTAATCAGACTTTCAAAGAAGCTCTTTGAGCGAAAATGGGTGTGTTTTAAAAACTAACCAAATTAAACTGACAGCACGACATCAGAGAAGTTATTCCAGAGAAAACTGACTTCTTTTTCCACTTTTAGGGACCTTGATCTACATGGCCCGCCTCAACTGCTGAGACTTTGTATGGAAATACATGAACATCAGGCAAGGTTTGAGAATCCTGCTGTACTGCAGTACTGAGCAGGTTAGGAGAGACGTGGATTGGCTGAGAACATCAGCCTTCATTTAATCAGCCTGCCGGTGCATCTGCTCAGCACTTTTTCTAAATAGATCACATAATGAAGTGAAGAGTGCACATCTTTTTATGCTGTCCTTCCACAGCAGGACCTAAAAGTCACAGACGGTGAACTGTGTATCTATATCAGACCTGCTGTGGCGACCCTGAGCAAGATGAGAGAAGCGGAAAAAACTTGCCTTCCACCAAGTTCATTTGCTCAAAGTAATGTTTCAATTTATTTTCATTTATACAGCGCCAAATCACAACAATGTTGCCTCAAGGCGCTTCACACAAGTAAGGTCTAACCTTACCAACCCCAGAGCAAGCACACAGGCAAGAGTGGTAAGGAAAAACTCCCTCTGATGATTTGAGGAAGAAACCTCAAGCGGACCAGACTCAAGAGGTGCCCCTTTGCCTGGGCCATGCTGCCGACACAATTGACAATACAGGAAATTTTGGGAGATTTTGGGAGTCCATGCTCTTGCACAAGACATCTGTCTTGTGCAAGAGCCTGCAGAAGAAAACACCCACTCCCATCTTGGATGGAGTCGCACCTCAAACAGAGAGAAAAAACAGAATCAGGTGGCAGAAACACAACAAATACAGTATAATTTGTCAGCATTAAGCAACAAGAAAACAGAAGAAATATTAAGGTGATCATCACTCCAAGAAATGAAACACAGAGGGTTTAAAATTAATACTATTATTTTCAATATACTTGCAATTGTTAATTTTAGGTATTTAAGTAATAATGTTTCATTTGAACTACAGTATTGTTTTGCACTTAACTGACAGTGTTATGTGGAAAAAGTTACCTTAACTTCATCAATTAAATTAAATGTTTTAGTTCCTAGAGTGGGCCACTAGCCCTAACCTCACTAAAAGACCCAGACTTTAGATAAAGTTGAGGCCGCTTTGTTTCCTAATAAAATGAATTTAAAAGAGTAAAAGCATAGTAACATACTATGCCAGTATACTAGACATATGAAAGGGAAAATAAGTGCATCTTAAGTCTGGACTTGAAAGTCAGAATCTGACTGGTTATTGATGCAGGGAGATCATTCCACAGAACAGGGGCATGATAAGAGAAAGCTCTGTGTGTCACAGATCTGGCAACTTGCTTCTGACGGATTGTTTGTTGCTGTGACGCCACTCAGAACTTCACACGGTTGTATATGCTTCTTTTATTTCTGTTAGCACTCTTCTGGTTATTAATTGTATCGACTCTGAACGTTATTTAACAACAGTCCTGTTTGTGAATCGCAGTTAGCATTCACTAGCGGTTAGCATTCGCTAGCTAGGTCGACCCCTCCCCTCTCCGTCGTTACTTTTTATAGCTTTTTTTTACCTGTTTAATACTTCTGTTCGTTTTTCAGTTGAACTGCTGTGAATTTTAAGTAATTATTTTACTCCTGTGTAAAATCTTAGGAGCGGCTAGCATTTCGCTAGTGGTTAGCTTGCGTTAGCTATTTCGGACCCCCGTCATCATTTTTTCATTTCATTTTTTACACCCCTATTAGTTAATTAACTGTTTAGTATATTTTATAGCTGCTGCTTTTTTACCTGTTTAATACTTCTGTTAGTTTTTCTGTGTACTGCTGTGGATTTTAATTCATTTATTTACGTCTATGTGAGCCTTACGAGTGGTTAGCTTATCCATTATTGGTTAGCTCGTATTTGCTTGGCTACATTCTGAATTTTTTAGTGCACAAAGTACACTACTAATTCTACTTTACACCTCCGTAAATCCTGTGTGATGTTGGAAGATAGGGTGGCTCTCTAGAGAGCCGTGTCCATAAGTTAGAGCAGCTTCTTAGCTCAGTGGAGTTAGATGTTACGGGCACTCCAGATGAGGTTAGTGTTGGGCCGGCTAGCAAGCCCATTAGCATCAGCTTAGAAACGCCAGCTGTGGAGGACGGCTTTCGGACTGTGGCTAGGTGGAGGAAGCCCCATAGGGCTTGGTGCCCTGTTGTGGCACCCCGATCACACTCGCCAGTGTGAACTGTGAATCGGTTCTCCCCCTTGGATTTGCCTGATGTGAATTCTCTGAGCCCACAAGTGACTTCCCCTCCTGTCTCCACGCCGAAACACCGGACTTTAGTGATAGGGGATTGTATCACCCGCAAAGTCAGGTTACAGACGCCGGCTGATGTTAAATGTATTCCTGGGGCCAGAGCTCCCGACATTGCATCTCATCTTAGGGTGCTGATGCTGCAGAAGGGAAGACAGATGAAGGAACATGACATGAGATATAGTCACATAGTTATTCACGTTGGCACCAATGATATCAGGATGAAGCACTCAGAGGTCACAAAAATGGACATAGAGAGGACTTGTGACATTGCCAGAAAGATGTGTCGGCATCGATTAATAGTCTCTGGTCCCCTCCCCTCCCAGGGTACTGATGAGGTGTTTAGCAGGCTGACATCATTAAATAGGTGGCTGGCACAGTTTTGTAGACAGCAAGACTTTAGCTTTATTGATAACTGGCCTTCGTTTCTGGGGCTGCCGTGGCTTGCTGATGCCGGACGGCCTCCACCCTACTGGGGAAGGCGCCACCATCTTGTCTGCGAACATAGATAGAGCTCTACAGGGAGGGTAACATTAGGAATCTACAGCAGGCCACGGAGCAGGTGATTAGAGACCCTGCAAGGCTTATGACAAATGTGGATATGGAATCCATTAGCTTAGCGTGGAATTTAGTACAGAAAATCCACTATGGTGATAGTGCAGTTTATTTGCCAGGGAGGGAATTTCAACAAGTTGAGACTGTGGCCTGCTTCCATAGTCATGTCCATAAAAATCATAGAGGGATATACTTTCCAAACTTAATACCCATTACTATATTGGATGATGTTGAAATTGAGGATGGCCCAGTGGTTGTTCAAGCAATAGCAAAGATTTTGTGTCTGCTACTTACAAGGCACGTGGAATGTCTCAAACCTAAACCTACTTCTAGGCATCTTATATATGCTACTCTGGAACCACCCCTAAACCCAATCAGTTCAACTGTTAACCCCACTGAGGTCCTTAGACTGGGTCTCATTAACATAAGATCACTGTCCTCAAAATCATTGTTGATCAATGATCAAATTATTGATCATCAGTTAGATATGATTGGGCTATGTGAAACCTGGCTTAAACCTACAGCTGTCCTCCCCTTAAATGAGGCCTGCCCACCAGCATATACATTTAGTCATGTCCCTCGTGATGCGAAGCAAGGTGGGGGTGTTGCTCGTATTTATAAATCTAGGTTTAGCTTATTAGCTGTTGGGGGTTACAAATATCACTTGTTTGAGCATCTGATTCTCCGCTCTGAAGTTAGCTTTGAGTTAGCAGAAGGTAGCATGCATGCTGACGCCCTGGAAATGTCATAAATCACTACAAAAACACGGTTTTAAGTTTTAGAAGTGTTATATTTACACACAAACAGGGTGTTGTTCTGATTTATAAATCTAGGTTTAGCTTATTAGCTGTTGGGGTCACATATATAACTCTTTTGAGCATGTGATTCTCCGCTCTGCTCAGGATATTACGCATTGCCAAGGTCAGAAGAATAAAAATCAACCATATTACTTTGTCACTGTATATAGGCCTCCTGGCCCATATTCTGAATTCTTAGATGAATTTGGTGCATGTATCTCTAACTTGTCAACTAGTGTAGATAACATTCTGATCATTAGTGACTTTAACATTCATATAAATAAGCCTTTTGATCCCCTCTGCAAATCATTTATGGAAATTGTGGATGCATTAGGATTTCAGCAATGCATTCGGGATTCAACGCACATTAGTGGAAATACCGTGGATCTGGTTCTCGCACGTGGTATTGCTGTCACGAATATTGACATCATGCCTCTTACATCAGTGGTGTCTGATCACTCACTTATTAAGTTTACAGTTTCGCTGCCGTGTTTAGTGGAACAACAACCTTATATATCATTACGGCGATGCATCAACTCCTCAACTAAGACTGAACTCGAAGCCAGACTGCCTGATGTCTTAGCTTCACATTTGACAAATACCCAGTCAGTAGACAGACTTGTGGATAGTTTAAACTCAGTGCTCAAAACTACACTCGACATGATTGCACCACCTGTGTTAAAACCGCACTCCCCCAAATCACAGTCACCTTGGTTCAGTGATTATTTGCGTGACCTCAAGCATAAAGCAAGAGGTCTAGAACGGAAATGGTGTCGTTCAAAATTAGAAGTATTTCACCTTGCGTGGCGTGATGCTATCTTAGACTATAAGCATGCATTATTGGCTACAAAGCGGACTTACTACTCTGATTTGATCAACAAAAACAAGCATAACTCAAAGTTCTTGTTCGACACGGTGGCAACACTTTTGCATGGACAACCACCTGTTGTTCGCTCTCCTTTTACAGCACAAGATTTCCTGGATTACTTTGGGAAGAAAATAGAAGACATCAGATTAAACATATCCCGGCATGCCTTAATCCAGCTACTACACCCTGCTATTGATGTGGGCGCCACTACTGAGGTATTACCCAGATTTACAGAATTTGACAGTATCTCACTAGGCATGCTGACAAAACTCGTAATGTCAACAAAAAGCACAACCTGTTTATTTGATCCTATACCAACAAAATTGTTTAAGGACCTGTGGTCCACTCTTGGGCCGACTGTGCTGGAAATTATTAATCTTTCTTTAACTTCTAGATCTGTTCCTAAATGTTTCAAATCTGCAGTGATTAAACCATTACTTAAGAAACCTAATCTTGACCCTCGTGTATTGACAAACTATCGGCTGATATCAAATCTATAATTTTTCTCTAAAATTCTGGAAAAAGTGGTGTCACGGCAGCTCGTAGACTATCTTACTGAGAATAATCTCTTTGAACCACTGCAGTCTGCTTTTAGAAAATATCATTCCACAGAGATAGCTCTCTTTAAAGTGGTGAATAATCTTCTGCTTACAATGGATTCGGACACCACTACAGTTCTGTTGCTGTTAGATCTCAGTGCTGCATTTGATACAATGGATCATCATATTCTACTTGATAGGCTGGAAAAATCATTTTGGGATTACTTGGAGTGTCCTTGCATGCTAACGTCATACTTGGCCAGTCGTTCTCACTGTGTGTTGTACAGTAACACTACCTCTAACTTTAGTGACATGAAATTTGGGGTTCCACAGGGGTCTGTCTTAGGTCCCCTGCTTTTCTCCCTTGATATAGCACCCCTTGGGCACATATTGTGGCATTTTGGGATTACCTTTCACTGCTATGCAGATGATACTCAGTTATACATGCCAATAACTGCTGGTAATCTCATTCACATAAAATCCTTAGAAGATTGCCTTGCAGCAGTGAGAAGTTGGATGTCTAGAAACTTCCTACCTTTAACCTCTGATAAGACTGAAATGATGGTTCTTGGTCCAGTGAGACATCAGCATCAATTTGACCAGTTAACGCTCAGCCTCGGATCATGTGTTATACATCACACTGACAAAGTGAGGAACCTTGGGGTAATTTTTGATCCTTCGTTGTCCTTTGGCCTCCACATTAGAAATATTACTAGGACTGCTTTCTTCCACCTGTGAAATATAGCGACGATTTGTCCCATCCTGTCTATGGCTGATGCTGAGACCATGATCCATGCATTCATCTCTTCTAGATTGGACTACTGCAATGGTCTATTTTCTGGTTTACCGCAGTCTAGCATTAGGGGTCTCCAACTGGTTCAAAATGCTGCTGCCAGACTTTTGACACGAAGCAGAAAGTTCGACCACATTACACCCATTTTGGCATCTCTTCACTGGCTTCCTGTCCCAGTGAGATCAGATTTTAACGTTCTGCTACTAACCTATAAAATTATTCATGGACTGGCACCTCCCTACCTAGCTGGCCTAATTAAACCTTATGTAACGGCCCGGGCTTTACGTTCTCAGGGTGCAGGACTACTTTGTGTCCCTAAGGTGAATAAGAAGTCTGCGGGTCACAGAGCTTTCTCTTATCGTGCCCCTGTTCTGTGGAATGATCTCCCTGCGTCAATAAAACAGTCAGATTCTGTGGAGATTTTCATGTCCAGACTTAAGACACACTTATTTTCCCTTTCATATGGCTAGCATACTGGTACAGTTTTGTTTTACGCTTTTTACTCTTTTAATTCATTTATTAGTAATTTGGAGTGGGCTGCGGCCTCAACCTCACCTAAATTCTGGGTCTTTTAGTGAAGTTTAGGGCTAGTGGCCGGCGATCACCTTAGTATTTCTCTGTTTTCCTTGTTGTTTAATGCTGGCAAATTATACAGTATTTTTGTCTTTCTGATGCCTGATTCTGTTTTTTCTCTCTGTTTAAGGTGCAACTCCATCCACAGATGGGAGTTGTATTCGTGTTGGCGATCCTCCTGTCCTGTGCGCCAATAGCATTTCTTGTATATTCGTCCATGAATTGTTCTGTGAATTGTTCTGTTATTATGTTTGTAGCATGGCCCAAGCAGAGTGTCACCCCTTTGAGTCTGGTCTGCTTGAGGTTTCTTCCTCAGAGGGAGTTTTTCCTTACCACTGTTGCTCTGGGGGTTGGTAAGGTTAGACCTTACCTGTGTGAAGCGCTTTGAGGCAACTCTGTTGTGATTTGGCGCTATATAAATGACAATAAATTGAAATTGAAATTGTGACCGACAGACTTTTTAATTCACCCTAGGGACACAAAGTAGTCCTGCACCCTGATAACGCAGAGCCTGGGCCGGTACATAGGGCTTAATTAGGTCAGCTAGGTAGGGAGGTGACAGTCCGTGAACAATTTTGTAGGCTAGTAACAGAACCTTAATATCTGATCTCAGGTACAGGAAGCCAGTGAAGAGATGCCAAAATGGATGTAATGTGGTCAAATGTTCTGCTTCCTGTCAAAAGTATGGCAGCAGCATTTTGAACCAATTGGAGACCCCTAATGCTGGACTGTGGTAAACCAGAAACTAGAACATTGCAGTAGTCCAAACTAGAAGAAACAAATGCATCAATCAGGGTCTCAGAATCAACCATAAACAGGATGGGACGAATCTTCGCTATATTTCACAGGTGGAAGAAAGCAGTCCTCGTAATATCTCTAATGTGGAGGTCAAAGAACAATGTAGGATCAAAAATTACCCCAAGGTTCCTCACTTTGTCAGTGTGATGTATGACACACGAGCCTAGGCTAAGTGTTAACTGGTCAAATTGATGCCAATGTCACACTGGACCAAGAACCATCATTTAAGTCTTATCAGATTTTAAAAGTAGGACGTTTCTAGACATCCAGCTTCTCACTAATGCAAGGCAATCTTGTAAAGATTTTATGTGGATGAGATTACCAGCAGTTATTGGCATGTATAACTGAGTATCAGCATAGCAGTGAAAGGTAATCCCAAAGCGCCGCAATATGTGCCCAAGGGGTGGTATATAAAGGGAGAAAAGCAGGGGGCCTAAGACAGACCCCTGTGGAACCCCAAATTTCATGTCACTAAGGTTAGAGGCAGTGTTACTGTACAAAACCCAGTGAGAACGACTGGTCAAGTATGAAGTCAACCATGCAAGGACTCTCCCAGTAATCCCAAAATGATTTTCCAGCCTATCAAGTAGAATATGATGATCCACGGTATCAAATGCAGCGCTGAGATCTAACAGCACAAGAACCATAGTGGTGTTCAAATCCATTGCAAGCAGAATATCATTCACTACTTTAGGGCCCTGTCCCACTGGCGTCTAGGAGGATTTGTGTATGGATTGCGCACAAAATTTGCCCATATTCGCCAAACATCCGCAATATCCATGTAACATGCCTGTATGAGTCGGCCATCATCTGAACACGTCTGTAATCATCCACAGAGGCACGCATGTCCACAGCCAGGATTTTTGAGCTGTTCAAAAATCTGGATGCAGATGACATCCGCCTGACATACTCCATACATACTTAAATCCTACACAATACATACTCTATGCGCTGTATATCTGCTGTTAACCGCTGATATCCGCAACTGATGGGGATTTGCAGCTTGGCAGCCGACCGGGACAGTGTGTAAAACTGATATGTATCGTGCCCATCATGTCCACATCACAAACTAAAATAAGTTGTAGCAAATGCATACAAATTGGCCATGAATGAAGCGTTTTTATTACGTCTGCTTTGCAGCTGATTTGCGGACAATCTGTGAATGCATAACAAACACATCACGTAAACCCAAAGTACTATATGGGGCAGAAAGCGACATACCTGCCAGTCAGTGCCGGTCCCCACAAAGATGAAATAGCTGCTGCAATCCAGGACTTTTATTTAACAACAACAAAAGGAAGAGTTGCTGTTCAGCCACAACTCAAGCTGAAGTCTGTTTTCTGTGACACTCTCAAAAAAAAAAAAAAAAGAACACCGTCTCACACCCCGAGCGGCTTCCCCCTCCCGCTCCCCAAATTCATGAACAGTTAACCCTTGCATGACAACACTCTGTGATCAACTTGTCCAAGTCCAGCAAAGGCTCCAGAGGCTGTATTGTTGGTGTGAATAGTGATGCTGACAGCCCGAGTGCGCTTCTTTTATGACCGCAATGCAGATTCCGTGCATGCGCAACACGTGCACGATGCATTCATAATACACCCGTAATAGTGCCGTGATAATCTCAATGTGTCGGATCAGTTTCCTCACTACATGCGTTATATAACCGTGATTGTTTATCATATATTCGCTATATATTATTAATACATCCGTAATTCATACTGGGACATTTGTAATTTTTGGCCATTTTTGTTGCGGACGACAACGAACGCCCCCGCAATTTGTATACTCAATTCATGTGCAATTAATCCTCTCCCCAGTGGGACAGGGCCCTTAGTGAGAGCTGTCTCTGTGGAATGATATTTTCTAAAAGAAAACTGCAGTGGCTCAAAGAGATCATTGTCAATAAGATAGTCCACGAGCTGCTGTGAAACCACTTTTTCCAGAATTTTAGAGCAAAATGATAGATTTGATATCGGCCTATAGTTTTTCAATACATTAGGGTCAAGATTAGGTTTCTTCACTGCAGATGTGAAACATTTAGGAACAGATCCAGAAGTTAAATAAAGATAAATCATTTCCAGCACAGTCGGCCCAAGAGTGGACCACAGGTCCTTAAACAATTTTGTTGGTATAGGATCAAATAAACAAGTTGTGATTTTTGTTGACGTTACGAGTTTCATCAGCATGCCTAGAGAGATACTCTCAAATTCTGTAAATCTAGGTTATACCTCAGTAATGACACCCATGTCAATAGCAGGGTGTAGTGGCTGGGCTAAGGCATGCTGGGATATGTTTAACCTAATGTCTTCTATTTTCTTCTCAAAGTAATCCAGGAAATCTTGTGCTGTAAAAGGAGAGCGAACTACAGGCAGTTGTCCATGAATAAGTGTTGCCAGTGTGTCGAACAAAAACTTTGAGTTATACTTCAAATCAAAATCAAATCAATTTAATTTATATAGCGCCAAATCACAACAAACAGTTGCCCCAAGGCGCTTCATATTGCAAGGCAAAAGCCATACAATAATCACAGAAAAACCCCAACGGTCAAAACGACCCCCTATGAGCAAGCACTTGGCGACAGTGGGAAGGAAAAACTCCCTTTTAACAGGAAGAAACCTCCAGCAGAACCAGGCTCAGGGAGGGGCAGTCTTCTGCTGGGACTGGTTGGGGCTGAGGGAGAGAACCAGGAAAAAGACATGCTGTGGAGGGGAGCAGAGATCAATAACTAATGATTAAATGCAGAGTGGTGCATACAGAGCAAAAAGAGGTGAATAAAAAGAAACAGTGCATCATGGGAACCCCCCAGCAGTCTAAGTCTATAGCAGCATAACTAAGGGATGGTTCAGGGTCACCTGATCCAACCCTAACTATAAGCTTTAGCAAAAAGGAAAGTTTTAAGCCTAATCTTAAAAGTAGAGAGGGTGTCTGTCTCCCTGATCTGAATTGGGAGCTGGTTCCACAGGAGAGGAGCCTGAAAGCTGAAGGCTCTGCCTCCCATTCTACTCTTACAAACCCTAGGAACTACAAGTAAGCCTGCAGTCTGAGAGCGAAGCGCTCTATTGGGGTGATATGGTACTACGAGGTCCCTAAGATAAGATGGGACCTGATTATTCAAAACCTTATAAGTAAGAAGAAGAATTTTAAATTCTATTCTAGAATTAACAGGAAGCCAATGAAGAGAGGCCAATATGGGTGAGATATGCTCTCTCCTTCTAGTCCCCGTTAGTACTCTAGCTGCAGCATTTTGAATTAACTGAAGGCTTTTTAGGGAACTTTTAGGACAACCTGATAATAATGAATTACAATAGTCCAGCCTAGAGGAAATAAATGCATGAATTAGTTTTTCAGCATCACTCTGAGACAAGACCTTTCTAATTTTAAAGATATTACGTAAATGCAAAAAAGCAGTCCTACATATTTGTTTAATATGCGCTTTGAATGACATATCCTGATCAAAAATGACTCCAAGATTTCTTACAGTATTACTAGAGGTCAGGGTAATGCCATCCAGAGTAAGGATCTGATTAGACACCATGTTTCTAAGATTTGTGGGGCCAAGTACAATAACTTCAGTTTTATCTGAGTTTAAAAGCAGGAAATTAGAGGTCATCCATGTCTTTATGTCTGTAAGACAATCCTGCAGTTTAGCTAATTGGTGTGTGTCCTCTGGCTTCATGGATAGATAAAGCTGGGTACCATCTGCGTAACAATGAAAATTTAAGCAATACCGTCTAATAATACTGCCTAAGGGAAGCATGTATAAAGTGAATAAAATTGGTCCTAGCACAGAACCTTGTGGAACTCCATAATTAACTTTAGTCTGTGAAGAAGATTCCCCATTTACATGAACAAATTGTAATCTATTAGACAAATATGATTCAAACCACCGCAGCGCAGTACCTTTAATACCTATGGCATGCTGTAATCTCTGTAATAAAATTTTATGATCAACAGTATCAAAAGCAGCACTGAGGTCTAACAGAACAAGCACAGAGATGAGTCCACTGTCCGAGGCCATGAGAAGATCATTTGTAACCTTCACTAATGCTGTTTCTGTACTATGATGAATTCTAAAACCTGACTGAAACTCTTCAAATAGACCATTCCTCTGCAGATGATCAGTTAGCTGTTTTACAACTACCCTTTCAAGAATTTTTGAGAGAAAAGGAAGGTTGGAGATTGGCCTATAATTAGCTAAGATAGCTGGGTCAAGTGATGGCTTTTTAAGTAATGGTAGCCAACTAATAAAGATAGATTGATCATATTTAAGATCAAAGCATTAAATAATGGTAGGGCTTCCTTGAGCAGCCTGGTAGGAATGGGGTCTAATAGATATGTTGATGGTTTGGATGAATAACTAATGAAAATAACTCAGACAGAACAATCGGAGAGAAAGAGTCTAACCAAATACCGGCATCACTGAAAGCAGCCAAAGATAACAATACGTCTTTGGGATGGTTATGAGTAATTTTTTCTCTAATAGTTAAAATTTTGTTAGCAAAGAAAGTCATGAAGTCATTACTAGTTAAAGTTAATGGAATACTCAGCTCAATAGAGCTCTGACTCTTTGTCAGCCTGGCTACAGTGCAGAAAAAGAAACCTGGGGTTGTTCTTATTTTCTTCAATTAGTGATGAGTAGAAAGATGTCCTAGCTTTACGGAGGGCTTTTTTTATAGAGCAACAGACTCTTTTTCCAGGCTAAGTGAAGATCTTCTAAATTAGTGAGACGCCATTTCCTCTCCAACTTACGGGTTATCTGCTTTAAGCTACGAGTTTGTGAGTTATACCACGGAGTCAGGCACTTCTGATTTAAAGCTCTCTTTTTCAGAGGAGCTACAGCATCCAAAGTTGTCTTCAATGAGGATGCAAAACTATTAACAAGATACTCTATCTCACTTACAGAGTTTAGGTAGCTACTCTGCACTGTGTTGTTATATGGCATTAGAGAACATAAAGAAGGAATCATATCCTTAAACCTAGTTACAGCGCTTTCTGAAAGACTTCTAGTGTAATGAAACTTATTCCCCACTGCTGGGTAGTCCATCAGAGTAAATGTAAATGTTATTAAGAAATGATCAGACAGAAGGGAGTTTTCAGGGAATACTGTTAAGTCTTTTATTTCCATACCATAAGTCAGAACAAGATCTAAGATATGATTAAAGTGGTGGGTGGACTCATTTACATTTTGAGCAAAGCCAATAGAGTCTAATAATAGATTAAATGCAGTGTTGAGGCTGTCATTCTCAGCATCTGTGTGGATGTTAAAATCGCCCACTATAATTATCTTATCTGAGCTAAGCACTAAGTCAGACAAAAGGTCTGAAAATTCACAGAGAAACTCACAGTAACGACCAGGTGGACGATAGATAATAACAAATAAAACTGGTTTTTGGGACTTCCAATTTGGATGGACAAGACTAAGAGTCAAGCTTTCAAATGAATTAAAGCTCTGTCTGGGTTTTTGATTAATTAATAAGCTGGAATGGAAGATTGCTGCTAATCCTCCGCCCCGGCCCGTGCTACGAGCATTCTGACAGTTAGTGTGACTCGGGGGTGTTGACTCATTTAAACTAACATATTCATCCTGCTGTAACCAGGTTTCTGTAAGGCAGAATAAATCAATATGTTGATCAATTATTATATAATTTACCAACAGGGACTTAGAAGAGAGAGACCTAATGTTTAATAGACCACATTTAACTGTTTTAGTCTGTGGTGCAGTTGAAGGTGCTATATTATTTTTTCTTTTTGAATTTTTATGCTTAAATAGATTTTTGCTGGTTATTGGTGGTCTGGGAGCAGGCACCGTCTCTACGGGGATGGGGTAATGAGGGGATGGCAGGGGGAGAGAAGCTGCAGAGAGGTGTGTAAGACTACAACTCTGCTTCCTGGTCCCAACCCTGGATAGTCACGGTTTGGAGGATTTAAGAAAATTGGCCAGATTTCTAGAAATGAGAGCTGCTCCATCCAAAGTGGGATGGATGCCGTCTCTCCTAACAAGACCAGGTTTTCCCCAGAAGCTTTGCCAATTATCTATGAAGCCCACCTCATTTTTTGGACACCACTCAGACAGCCAGCAATTCAAGGAGAACATGCGGCTAAACATGTCACTCCCGGTCCGATTGGGGAGGGGCCCAGAGAAAACTACAGAGTCCGACATTGTTTTTGCAAAGTTACACACCGATTCAATGTTAATTTTAGTGACCTCCGATTGGCGTAACCGGGTGTCATTACTGTCGATGTGAATTACAATCTTACCAAATTTACGCTTAGCCTTAGCCAGCAGTTTCAAATTTCCTTCAATGTCGCCTGCTCTGGCCCCCGGAAGACAATTGACTATGGTTGCTGGTGTCGCTAACTTCACATTTCTCAAAACAGAGTCGCCAATAACCAGAGTTTGATCCTTGGCGGGTGTGTCGTCGAGTGGGGAAAAACGGTTAGAAATGTGAACGGGTTGGCGGTGTACACGGGGCTTCTGTTTAGGACTACGCTTCCTCCTCACAGTCACCCAGTCGGCCTGCTTTCCCGGCTGCTCGGGATCTGCCAGAGGGAAACTAACGGCAGCTAAGCTACCTTGGTCCGCACCGACTACAGGGGCCTGGCTAGCTGTAGGATTTTCCACGGTGCGGAGCCGAGTCTCCAATTCGCCCAGCCTGGCCTCCAAAGCTACGAATAAGCTACACTTATTACAAGTACCGTTACTGCTAAAGGAGGCCGAGGAATAACTAAACATTTCACACCCAGAGCAGAAAAGTGCGGGAGAGACAGGAGAAGCCGCCATGCTAAACCGGCTAAGAGCTAGTAGCTGCGCTAAGCTAGCGGATTCCTAAAAACACGCAAAGTGAATAATGTGTAAATAATTTAGAGGTGATTCAGCAGAAGGAGTGCTTTAGTTAAGGCACGTGAAGATTACACTGGGAAACAAATCGTAATCTAGATAACTAGATCAATCTAACTGCGCAGATTAAACAGCTAACAGATACAGCAAAACACCGCTGTGCTCCGGAACAGGAAGTGATACAATACCGCAGTGAGAGCCAACCACCAGTAGAGGCAAGCAACTCTGATCAACCAAAACAAGGCAACTTGTTTTGGTTGATCAGAGTAATAGGTCTGCTTTGTAGCCAGTAATGTATGCTTATAGCCTAAGATAGCATCACACCACGCAAGGTGGAATACTTCTAATTTTGGACTACGCCATTTCTGTTCTAGACCTCTAGCCTTATGCTTGAGGTCACCCAGGTAATCATTGAACCAAGGTGACTGTGTTTTGGGGGGGCACGGTTTTAACAAAGGTGGTGCAGTCATGTCGAGTGTAGTTTTGAGCACTGAAATTAAACATTAGTCTGTCTACTGATTGGGTATTTGTCAAATGTGAAGCTAAGACATCAGGCAGTCTAGCTTCGAGTTCAGTCTTAGTTGAGGAGTTGATGCATCGCCGTAGTGATATATGATGTTGTTGTTCCAATAAACACGGCAGTGAAACTGTAAACTTAATGAGTGATCAGAGACCATTGATGTAAGAGGCATGATGTCAATATTCACGACAGCAATACCACGTGCAAGAACCATATCCAGGGTATTTCTACTAATGTGCTTCGAGTCCTGAATGCATTGCCAAAATCCTAATGCATCCACAGTTTTCATAAATGATTTGCAGAGGGATCAGAAGGCTTATTTATATGAACACCAAAGTCACCAATGATCAGAATGTTATCTGCACTAGTTGACAAGTTAGAGATAAATGCACCAAATTCATCTAAGAATTCAGAATATGGGCCAGGAGGCCTATATACAGTGACAAAGTAATATGGTTGATTTTTATTCTTCTGACCTTGGCAATGCAAATCACATGCTCAAAAGAGTTATATTTGTGACCCCCAACAGCTAATAAGCTAAACCTAGATTTATAAATCAGAACAACACCCTGTTTGTGTTTCGTTTGTGTGTAAATATAACACTTCTAAAGCTTAAAACCCTGTTTTTGTAGTGATTTATGACATTTCCAGGGCGTCAGCGTGCATGCTACCTTCTGCTAACTCAAAGCTAACTTCCGCTCTTCTCAAAAGCTCTCGTATGCATAAACGCACATCATCCTGCAGACACCGTAAATATTGCTGATTGATTGATTGTCATCCAACCATGGTCTTGATCGATATGGGGGCTTTATTGAACATGTACAAATTGTACATAAGACAATAGGCTGTAATTATTATTAATAATATAACAATAATTATTGTAAATAACAAATGTAAAATTATTTATTTATTTATATATATATATATATATATATATATATATATATATATATATATATATATATATATATATATATATATATATATATACGAGGTCTGTTAGAAAAGTATCGTACCTTTTTATTTTTTTCAAAAACTATATGGATTTGATTCATATGTTTTTACGTCAGCCAAGCTTGAACCTTCATGCGCATGCGTGAGTTTTTCCACACCTGTCGGTTGCTTCATTCGCCTGTGGGCAGGCTTTGAGTGAGCACTGCTCCACCCCTCTCGTCATTGTTTCATTGCGAGGAAATGGCGGAATGATTTGGGCTTTTTTTCCATCAGAATTTTTTCAGAAACTGTTAGAGACAAGTAGCTGGAAACCATTCGAAAAATTTATCTGGCTTTCGGTGAAAATTTTACGGGCTTAACAGAGAATAAGGAGTGTTACTACAGCTTTAAGGATGGCCCACAATGGCGCACGGCGCACCGTGCTCCGAGCCGCCATCGAGAGGCAGAAACCACCAGATAATTTCTAAACGGATCGCTGTGTGGAGACGGAACCATCGTGTGCAATTTCTCTGGTTATCAGATATATGTCCCAACTTGTCCTCTGACACTCCGAAACGGAGGTGTTCCTTTGTCTCGCTTCATCAGCGAATCAGTTGTGACGCGCGAAGCCTCCGCGCGGCTTTCCATGACAAAATCTCTTGTTAAAAGTGAAATCTGCTGGAAAATGGCTGATGTCCAGCTCTTGTGATAACCAGAGAAATTGCACACGACGGTCCCGGCTCCACACAGCGATCCGTTTAGAAATGATCTGGTGGTTTCTGCCTCTCGATGGCGGCTCGGAGCGCGGCGCGCCGTGCGCCATTGTAGGCCGTCCCTATAAGCTGTAGTTACACTCATTCTTTGTGAAGCCCGTAAAATTTTTACCGAAAGCCAGATAAATTTTTCGAATGGTTTCCAGCTGCCTGTCTCTAACAGTTTCTGAAAAAAATTCTGATGGGAAAAAAAGCCCAAATCATTCCACCATTTCCTTGCAATGAAACAACGAGGAGAGGGGTGGACCAGTGCTCACTCAAAGCCTGCCCACAGGCGAATGACGCAACCGACAGGCGTGGAAAAACACACGCATGCGCACGAAGGTTCAAGCTTGGCTGATGTAAAAACATATGAATCAAATCCATATAGTTTTTGAAAAAATAAAAAGGTATGATACTTTTCTAACAGACCTCGTATATATATATATATACGAGGTTTCTTAGATAATAAACCAACCCTTTTATTTTTTTTTTTAACTATATGGATTTGAATGACATGCGATTACACCAATCATGCTTGAACCCTCGTGCGCATGCGTGAGTTTTTTCACGCGTGTCGGTGACGTCATTTCCCTGTGGGCAGGCCTTGAGTGAGATGTGGTCCCGCCCTCTCGGCTGAATTCCTTTGTTTCACACGCTGCTCGAGACGGTGCGCGTTGCTTTATCAAAATTTTTTCTGGACCTGTGAGGAATAGCCGAGTGGACACTATTCGAGAAATTAAGATGGTTTTCTCTGAAAAGTTTAATGGCTGATGAGAGATTATGGGGTGTTTCTGTCAGTGTAAGGACTTCCCATGGAGCAGGACGTCCTGCAGCGCTTCCAGGCGCTGTCGTCGGCCTGTTTCGAGCTTAAAACATCCTAATTTAAGGCTTAATTCACCCAGGACATCGTGAGAGAACAGAGAAGATTCAGAAGAGGCCGGCATGAGGAATTTATGCGGACATTCCACTGTTTAAGGACATTTTTTTAATGAAAGACGTACGCGCAAATTCGCCGAGTCGTTTCCGTGACGACTCGGCAAATCTGTGTGCGCCGCGACAGGAAAAACACCTCCGTGTTGAAAACCATTTGTAGAATTCAGGCGGCTTTTAATGGCTTTCAACAAGTGAGTAACTGAGAAATTGTTTAACAGCTTGGGCATGTTCCAACTTGCCCGTTAAGATTTCCAACGGAGGTGTTTTTCCTGCCGTGACCCCCCGCGGTCGGGTCCAGCCCGACATGCGACTCTGCCCGCACGTTCTTTCATTACAAAATGACCGTTAACAATGGAATGTCCGAATAAACTCCTCATGCCGACTTCTTCTGAAAGTTCTCTGTTCTCTGACGACTTACTGCGTCAACAGAGCCTGAAATGTGGAAGTTTTCAACTTGAAACGCTCGAAGCGCAGATCGCCGTCAGGCGCCGTGGACTGTCCTTAAAGCGACACTACCAGACCAAAATCTCTCATCAGCCGTTAAAATTTTTACCGAAAACCAGCTGAATTTATTGAATGGTGTCCACTCAGTTGTGCCTTACAGTTTTGAAAAAAATTTTATCAAACAAAGCAACAGTCTCTGAGCCATTCCTAAACAATGAAAAAAATCGACGAGCGGGTGGACGACTCCTCACTCAAAGCCTGCCCACAGGCGAATGACGTAACCGACAGGCGTGAAAAAACTCTCGCATGCCCACGAGGGTTCAAGCATGTCTGATGTAATCACACGTGATTCAAATCCATATGGTTTTTGAAAAAATAATAAGGTCGGATACTTTTCTAATAGACCTCGTATATATATATATATATATATATATATATATATATATATATATATATATATATATATATATATATATATATGTATGTATGTGTAGAGAGAGAGAGAGAGAGAGAGAGAGAGAGAGAGAGAGAGAGAGAGAGTTTGCACTGGGATACCAATTAAACAACTGCAAATCAGAAAGAAGATGATGCTCATACGGTCTGGTATTTTAGCATTGTGTTGTATTTATATACTACTACCAGTCAAAGGTTTACACACACTTAACTATGCAATTGAGTGTGTCCAACCTTTTGGCTCTTAGTGTATGAAAGAATATTGGAAAATAGTTGTTACATGATGATAACATGGCCCATAACAGGAAGTTCACTGGTCCTCTGTTGTATATATCAGAATCCAAAATTTCAAAGTGTGATATTCAGTAGTTTTTATGAAGTTACAGATAGAAATTTTGCAGTCCCACTCATTTATAGAGTCCTGCACTATCTCCGATATTCCTATGCATGCATGCTTATCAGAGGGGGGTGCATAGGGAGGGCTTAGTTATTACTGTTAATAGATTAAAAACTATTGAAATGTAGTCATTTACTGTCAGTTTTAGCATTTTGTTTATAGTTAGTAACGGATGAAGCATCAACCCATGACATAGGTTAGTCACAGTGGAGCTTCTTTCTGCTTGTTTGGGTTCAAATTAATATGAATCTAATTACCTGTGCTGACTTTATTAGATGTTTCAAAAAGAATTAAGTTTGATTTGCACTAAGACAGGTACATAGGGAAGTGAGTGGGCTGGGTTTATCTGATACATGGGATTTTTTTCTGAATGGCCAATGGGACTGATGTGGTGGATCACGACTGAAAAGCAGAAGATCACATGGTTATACTGGAAAAGAACCCGCCCGGTTCCAAACCTTTGCAAGAATATCTGACAGTATTGATCTAATGTCTTCTGCAGACAACAGCTGCGTGAGAAAATCTTGAGGCAAAACCTTCTGACTGAAACGTAGCGCTTGTTATATTTCAGACTGACTTTATTTGTGTGGAGAAAAGGTCTCCCTTACATGGATTATGTACAACTCCCAAAGTGACAATCTGCAGTGATTAAACCATTACTTAAGAAATCTAATCTTGACACTAGCATATTGAAAAACTATAGGCTGATATCAAATTTATCACTTTGCTCTAAAATTCTGGAAAAGGTGCTTTCACAGCAACTTGTGGACCACCTTAGTGAGAATAATCTTTTTAAGCCACTGTAGTCTGCTTTAAGAAAATATCATTCCACAGAGACAGCTCTCATGAAAGTGGCGAATGATCTTCTACGAGCAGTGGATTCGGACACTACTACGGTTCTGGTGCTGTTAGATCTTAGTGCTCCGGCAAATTTTGTGCGCAATCCATACACAAATCCTCCTAGACGCCAGTGGGACAGGGCCCTAAAGTAGTGAATGATCTTCTGCTTGCAATGGATTTGAACACCACTATGGTTCTTGTGCTGTTAGATCTCAGCGCTGCATTTGATACCATGGATCATCATATTCTACTCGATAGGCTGGAAAATCATTTTGGGATCACTGGGAGTGCCCTTGTGTCTTTGACATCATACCTGTCGTTCTCATTGTGTTTTATATGATAACACTAACTTTAACCTTAGTGACATGAAATTTGGGGTTCCACAGGGGTTTGTCTTAGGCTCCCTGCTTTTCTCCCTTTATATAGCACCCCTTGGGCACATATTGCGGCATTTTGGGATTACCTTTCATTGCTATGCTGATGATACATGCCGATAACTGCTGGTAATCTCATCCATCTAAAATCCTTAGAAGATTGCCTTGCATCAGTGAAAAGCTGGATGTCTAGCAACTTCCTACTTTTAAACTCTGACAAGTCTGAAACCTTATGTACTGGCCTGGACTTTGCGTTCTCAGGGTGCAGGACTACTTTGTGTCCCTAGGGTGAATAAGAAGGCTGCAGGTCATAGAGGTTTCTCTTATTGTGCCCCTGTTGTGTGGAATGATCTCCCTGCATCAATAAAACAGTCAGATTCTGTGGAGACTTTCAAGTCCAGACTTAAGACGCACTTATTCTCTTTTTCATATGGCTAGCATACTGGTATGTATAGTTCTATGTTTTTTTACTCTTTTAATTCATTTTCTTAGGAAACAGAGTGTGCCACAGCCTCAACTTTACCTAAATTCTGGGTCTTTTAGTGAAGCTTAGGGCTAGTGGCCGGCGATCACCTTAGTATTTCCTGTTTTTCTTGTTGTTTAATGCTGTTTAATTGTTGTTATAGTTGTTTAATAATTTTTTTTCTCACTGTTTAAGGTGCAGCTCCATCCAGAGATGGTTGTGGTAATTGTGCTGGAGATCCTCGTGTCCTGTGCACAGCTTTTCCTGTATATTCATTTTGTGAATTCTTATGTAATTTATGTTTGTAGCATGGCCCAAGCAGAGTGATCCCCTGTTTGAGTCTGGTCTGCTTGAGGCTTCTTCCTCAGGGGGAGTTTTTCCTTACCACTGTTGCTCTGGGGGTTGGTAAGGTTAGACTTTACTTGTGTAAAACGCCTTGATGCAACTCTATTGTGATTTGGCGCTATATAAATTAAAATAAATTGAACTAAATTGAAAACTGAAACTGAACTTAGTTTAAAGCTAGCTAGACTAGTCACTGACATCATGCTGCCACTCTACTCTGATTGGCTGTCACCCCTGCCCCTCAAAAAAAAAGAAAAAAGTGAAATAGAATGTGACTTTTTAACCTTTTAAAATAAGTCAAGGTTAGTCATCTTTGAAACTGTCTAAGGTCTGTGTCACAAGAATGTTCCCAGTGAACTCTGGCAGTATTGGGCTGGACTTATGCTGAGCACAGACAGACAGACGGATGGACGCAAAGGCTGTTCAATACTCGACGGCCATATTTGATGACCTTGGGTAAAAATTGAATTGAATGTTTTTATGTGATTATAGTTTTGCAATGATATCCCTCCCCACTCTTGACATTGTGTCTATGCCCCCGTATTTTAGTGTTAAAATCAGCCCTTATTGTCCATTCACTTTCTTTCTTCTTGTAGTTTTGAGTCCACATTGTCACTCATCATCCCTTTTGTATGCTGATTTTCTTGAGATTTTCTTTGACACAGCAAGCCAAGAAGAAAAGACAGTATAAAGTCTGTGAAGTTGTTGCCAAAATTGTCTGATAGATGAAATTAAAAGTTTTCCCCACAATCACCTTCTGCAGGTACACTCAAACCAATCCAAAAAAATTCGAAGAGCCATCAAAACAAAGGCAGCATTTCCATTTTGTATCACTTGAAAAAACAAACAAGCTTAATTTAAAGTGCCCTAAATTACATTTTACACAAACATAGCAGCCATTAGCGAGTTTCTGTATAAATATTGAATGGCTTAAGTGTGACTGTACAGAAAATGAAATGACACTCCCTCCTTCATCTGAACTTCATCTGTGCCCTACATTCTGGCTGCATGGGGACATTTTGTGCACGAGATTTCCATGCATGCAAATTTAGTGTGTATGAGTCCTACCCTGTGAAACAGTTGCCACTCTCTACATTTATAAAGCAACAGCAGTACTTACTGTTTACCACATAGCTGTTAATTTTTTTTTCCAGACAGCAGTCAGCAACAAGGTTTCAGAAATACACACAACTAAGAGTCAGAGGCTATAAATGCCTCTGACCAAGACCATGCTTGGACAACAATCCAGATTCATCTTCCTTTTCCCACAGTGAAGTGTGATACTTGCTCAAACTGCCGTTCTTTCTGCTCTAGGTGAAGGAAGGAGGGCTGGGGAGGAGTGGCTGAGGAGGAAGGTTTTGTTTTCATCATGAAAATAGAGCTGTTGTGACATCTAGTGGCAGAAAAAAAAATCACTTATGGCACCTTTAATGCATAGCATGTTTGTAACAGGATTCCTAATTTTTCCAGTGTAAGGTGTTTTTTTTTTTTCTTGTTTTATCAGTAATTTAAGAGTGCAAACTACTACTGTAACAACAGAAAAACCAAAAATCTGATTCTCTTATGGGGCAGACATTTTCACAACATAACCTGGACAAGGTGTTAATCCAAGATGTCTCCAGCTGTCTGTCCTTTAGCATGATTTACAGGAACCTTCACAAGACGGCTGTTTGTGTCGGAGAACATAGATCAGGTGTCAAGAATAGAACACAGGATGATGTATATCCTAAGTGAGACAATTACTGTATATCCAGTATTTCATCACAGGGTCCTTGAATCTGTGTGCTCACAGAAATTGTAATCATATGACCTGAAATTCTGAAGGAATTTCGATCAGTGTGATCATAGATCAATTTCCTGCAACTTTAAAGCTGTACTGGTTTTACAGCTACCATCAGAAAAAAAGAAAAAGTTGACATTCAATGTGAAACTGTACCTTGTTCAGCGTGATTTATCACCAGTGTTTGTGCCGTCAGCCTCACCAAAGTTTGCCTGTTTGGGTTCTGTCCTGCTGCCCCGTGTCTATAAGCTGTCATCACATGCTTTAGAACAGACCGATATGATGGACTTCTTTGCTCAAAAGTGAACCCACCAGGTGTGTGCGTGTGCACCTGCTGAAATCGGTAAAACAAAGCTGTGGGGAGTGAATCCATCAAACTCATTTAACTGCATATACTGTCTGACTACTGGCTGGATCTCACGTTGTGATCATATTAATGCAGTTGTTGTTCTGCCTCACTGGGTTTTTTTGTGTGATATTAGCTCATTTTGTGGAAACATTAAAAAGCGTCACTTCTGCTTTCTCTTGACTTCTATTTAAAAAGGTCAGTGCTGAGGTGTACAGGGATTTTCCACAAATGAACCTTAATGTCAAATGACATGGTGAATTTGAAGCTCTGCCCATTACACTCATTGATGAGGCAGTAAGTTGTCGTCAGTATTGTGGGCCTTCATTTATCATCAGTGCATGTAAATGCCTTTAATGTGCATGAATAAAAAGTGGAATTCATCAAACATTTGTTTACTTGTCGTATGCACATTTTGCCTTGATAAATCCGTGCTGATGCATGTGAAGGCTCATTTACAAGAAAAACCACCACCGTAAAATATTATTTGTGATCACAAGCCTACAGCTTAAAGCTGGCAGAATTGTCACATATTTGCCATGCAACATGGAAAGCCCTTACTAAGAGTCTGTGCAGCACAATCAGAAGCACAAACTGCAGGTGCATGTCTGCCCACACTTTGCTCTCTGGTTTGAGATTTCTTATGGTGTAAATAGCAAAGGAATGCAATAGTTACTGAGACCTAATATTCATCAGTGTATTCTAGGTACAACGTAAAATCAACCAACAACAGTGGCACTTGTCATTGCCTATAAGCCACAGAGTGCACCAAGTTCTAGCTAATTGCTGGTGAAAGGGCACACTGAGAAGTGAAAGGCTTTCAGCGAGGGAAGATTTCTGTATGCACAAAGTGTGTGCACATCACACAGAAGTAACACTAAATCCTGGAAGTGAATTATTTGGTGAGAGAGTTGAAATAACACAGATATATTAACTGAGGCAACAGGGTGATTTAGAAGGACAAATCCACATTGAGATGTTTTGCATGCAGCACTGTTAATGGTAAAGTAAAAACTGTTCAGTTTTATACTGTCATGTGCTCTGCTGCACATAAATTGAGTGAGCTGTTTTCTGTTGATGAGTGAATGATTAGCGTTTGTAATGTGTCTTTGTGTCAAAGCACAGGTTGTTACACCTGCTGTTGTAATATCAGCAAACTGTTTTTATTTAAAATCATGTTTCCAGACCACACTGTAAAAGGCTGCACAACCCACAAAGTTTGCACAGACATACACAATGACAGATGGATGCATGTTTTGGAATAAAATAGCAGATCACCTTTGGTCTATTGAATGCTCCTGAGAAATGCACAAATTTACATTCATGAAGAGAGACTCAGTACAATCCCATTTAATAATCCAGCAAATAATAATCTGTAGGGGGATTAAGGGAACAACACAAGCACTTAATCAAATGATGGATTTGTGGGAAACATGGTTTCAAAAGTTATATTTGAAGAGCTGATATTTTCTGTCGCTTCAGTGCTGAACTGTTCACGTTCTTCCAGTCCATTACTGCTGTGGTTCATGCTTCTGTTAACAATTCTCCTGCCTGATTTAAAGCAATGGGCTTTTCAACCATCAAATCCCAAATCACAGGTTCGTTTACTGCAGTCAAACAACCCCCACTCTGAGTCCATCTGTCTCACCCGCTGATGTCGGAGTACGTGCACCTTTTGGGTCAATGCCAAACTCATGTTGAGCACAAACAAAAATTCAGGATGGGCTTCATGTGTTCTCTTTTAAGACTGATTTCTGCAGAGGTATTTTTTTGAAAAGTTTATTTATTTATTTATTCAGAAGCAGTCTGTCAAAACTCCAGTGGTGGCTCCATAGGTTTTTTCATGGTGGGACATGATTATTTAGTGGTGGGGTGATGGAATGTATGGTAAACGTGCATTTTAAAATGTTTCCAGTGCATATTACATACATATTGTTTATTCACAAATACTATGAAAAGCTGACTAAACAAATGCTGTTTTGCTGGTAGATCAGTTTACTTGTATGGGTCTCACCTGAGTATTGACATCTATAGGGTGTCTCAAAAAAATGTACCCAAAACTATTTTGACAGCACAGAAAAACCAATCAATATTATCTGACATTTTCATTACCATGTGGCGAAGCATGCAATTTTTCTCCCCAATGCAGTTTTTATCTCAGTCTTTCCTTTTTGATGTTTTAACTCTATCTTTTACACCACATGATCAATGTAATCTCCTTGTCTGAAGTCTCCTAAGAAACAAATCATCTGTCTCCAGTTTTCCAGAAAACCACATAGCAAATTCAAGTCTCCTTGCCATTTGCTGGGGAGTTAGTTCACACTGAGACTGAATTTTGTATGGAAAGATATGTGAGACAGCCCTTAGGATGTGTTGCACAGAACTCAATGATTTTTGTTCTCTGAATTCGGGTCAACTGCAGCATTTTTCCTGGACTTTAGTGTCTTGCAGAACAAACTATAGGGTTCCTGAAATGAGAAAAACACCATTATTTCCCAGTAAAAATATTTCTTGGTATTCATATTTCAGAGTACTTTTGGGTACATTTTTTGAGACACCCTATGCACCACTTTTGTCCACACCCAGCTCTTAACCAATCAGATTGTCATCTCTGATCACCTTTAAGTTCACATTATGAACAAAGCACACCCATAATTAATTTATTAAATACATCCCCATTCTGCACTCTGCCTTACTTTGTGCTCAGATTAGGTCTCATTCAAATAGCAAAGTGGAGTTTGACATGCCCTGCATTTGGGGCCATGTCAATAAGCTATACAGCGGCTAAAATAAGTACTGAACATATCACCATTTTTCTCATATTTGTATTAGAAAAATGGTGTATGTATGTATTTGTATGTATTTGTAGGTGCTATTGACATGAAATTTTCACCAGATGTCAGTAACAACCAAACCAAACACATACAAAGAAATCAAACCATATGTCAGATGTCCATAAATTAAATTATGTGTAATAATGTGAAATGACACAGAAAAAAGTATTTAACACCTGAAGAAAAGGAGATGCAAAAAGACATGGAAATCCAAGACACCAGCTGAAGTCTATCAGTAATTAAAAAGCAATCCTGCCCCTTGTCAGTGCAAATTCATATCAGCTGGTTCAGTCCTAAATAATGACCTATTAAAAGGTGTCTCATTACCAAGGTGTCATGCAAGAAACATTTCATGATGCATAAAAGCAAAGAGCTCTCTCAAGATCTTCACAGCCTTAGTATTGCAAACATACTGATGGCATTGGTTACAGAAGGATTTCTGAATGTTCCAGTGAGCACTGTTGGGGCCATAGTCCAGTACTGGAGAAGACCTGGGCACAACCAGGTGCTCCTCACAAGATTTCAGACAGAGGACTAAAAAGAATATGAAGAGTTATCCAAGAGCCAAGGACCACTTCAGAAAGACCTGGAAGTAGCAAGTACAATTGTTTCACAGAAAACAATAAGTAATGCACTCAACTGCCATGGCCTGTATGTACGCTCGCCACACAAGACTCCATCATCATCTGAAGAAAAAGCATGTTGAAGCTTATTTAAAGTTTGCTGCACAACACTTAGACAAGCCTGTGAAATACTGGGAGAATATAGTCTGGAAAGATGAGCCCAAAATTGAAGTCTTTGGATGCCACCGTAAATGTCACTGCACATCACCCCAAAAACACCACACCAACAGTCACGTTTGGAGATGGGAACATCATGGTGTGCAGTTATTTCTCAGCATATGGCGCTGGCATATTTGATATAATTGAAGGAAGGATGAATGAAAAATTTACATAGATATTCTTGATAAAAATCTGCTGCCATGTACCAGGATGAAGGTGAAACGAGGGTGGACATTTCAGCAAGACAGTGATCCAAACACACAGCCAAGGAAACTTTTGATTGGTTTCAGAGAATTTAAATAAAGCTGCTAGAATGGTCCAGCCAATCACCTGGCTTGATTCAAATATAAAATGTATGGAAAGAACTAAAGACCAGAGTTCATAGAAGAAGTCCATGGAACCTTCAAGATTTGAAGACGAAATCACACCTGAGCAATGTGTGTGACTAGTTTCTCCATACAGGAGGCATCTTCAATCCAATCCACTTTATTTATATAGCACATTTAACAACAAAGACGTTCCAAAGTGCTGCATATAGAATCACGATAGGTAACACTCCAATAGTCAAGAAATAAATTAAAAATAAGTAAAATAACAATAAAAATAAATAAAACATGCAAAGATGGAAACAAACTAATAATCAATAGAAATAAATAAATACAGCATACAAAAGATAAAACCAATAAAATCAACCTAGATAAAAAAACAGTAAAAGCCAAACAATAAAACAGAGGACCACACAACTCATGTTGAAGCTGTTATTACCAACAAAGGCTTTTGTACAAAGAATTACTTGGGTTGTTAGACATCTGGTGAAAATGTCATGTTAATAGCACTCTCAGAAATACATTTACTCATAAAAATGGTGACGTGTTGAATACTTATTTTACCTGCTGCGTATCAGAATGATAGCGCCTAACATTTTGTGGGGTTTATGGAAACTGGAATACTGTAAACATGATAGACAAATGAGGAGAGACTCAGCAAGTGAACAGATTTCAATGATTTCAATTTTTGGGTGATGGTCAAGTCAAGAAAATTTTGGAAACATTACTGGTGCTGTGCTTCACTGCATCCATGATACCACTGACCAGGCTTGAGCTGTCCATGTCAACCACCTGGTCTGCAACCAGGTGAAGTGTGGATGTCTCCTTGGCTTTGTCCAGCCACTGGGGTCCTCAACACTTAGGCACCTGTGCACTGCATCATGCACAGAGAAACACGCCACATGCCTAAAATGTCGAAGTAGACGTATGCATGGCTAATGAAATTCCTGTGGGGACGAGGGCGGCAACTCCATCGAGTCTCGTGCTGGAGCCGCCTATGCAAACAAATCCCATCCATGAACACACTTAAAAATTCATGCTCCTTTTTCTTAATAATGCAGACTTGAATAAGGCAGTTATGACTAAACACACAGGCCTTAAAAAATGTGAGAAAAGATTAAAGTTTTGTGCAGTCAATGATAGTCTGTGCATCTTTAAAGAATTGGATGAAAACTGTTAAAATTATATTTCCAGTTGTTTTAAATATGTGATCTTGGAAACAAACATGCCAGCAAGACACAGCAGTTTCTCAAATCACTCGTAACTCTGAATGACTAAAGTGTGATATTTTGTGCAGTTGGTCATCTCATCTTTGCTGCTTTAGTTAAAAGCTGGTTCAGGCTTTAAAGAAATGACAGACCATCACCACAGCTGGTTCCTTGAAGCGGGACAGGTCACCTTTGGCCTTTGGGAAGATGCTTCCCATTAAGTCACTGCTGCATTTTCGCAAGAGTCCTTAAATCTGCAGAGACAATGCAGAGGTGGCAGTTTTCCTCGCCTCCTTTCTCCTTTAAAGTAGATTACATGAAAAGGTTGGGGGGGACACAAAAAAAAAAAGACACCCAGTGGACAAAGCTAATCTGTGTGTTATGGAGGAATGTTGAACTGGGCAGAAAGTGTTATGTTTGCAAAAAAAAAACCAAAAAAAGCCTTTAACAAGCCCTTGTGTTTTCCTGGGTGTCATAAGGGGACGTTAAGACTCTAAAAACAGCAACGCATCATTGATTTGTTTGTTTTTAGCAGCCGGTTCTCAAGCCACTGTAGTCTGGAGAAGACTGCCCATTAGCAGTTTTTAGGAAGAACAAGTTACATGTAATAGTCATGTAATTAAATTACAAAATTAATGTAATTGCAATCCTTTACAGTTATGAAAAAGTGATTAAATTACTGCTATGAGTTAAGACTATTGAACCATGCAGATCACCAAAAGACAGACAAATTTGATTGGTCCTTATTTTGAATTTCTACATACATCTTCAACTGCTTATCCGGGACCGGGTCACGGGGCAACAGCTCCAACAGGGGACCCAAACTTCCCTTTGCCGGGCCACATTAACCACCTCTGACTTGTTCCCAGGCCAGTGTGCAGATATAACCTACCTACTTAGCCAGGCCCGGCGCCAGAAAAAAAATATTAAGGGGGCGATGAGTTTATCACAGGCGGCGGGGTCGCTCCACCCCCCCCCCCCCCAAAAAAAGTGCGCACCAGAGGGGACCTGCCTCTGAGCGTGCGTAATGAATTGGGTGCGCTCCTAGAAAGCTCATGTATTTAGGCTACACCGTTGTAAGAGACTGACTGAGTAAGAGTAAAGAGTGATGACAGTATTTTTTAATTATTATTTAAACGTATAGACCCTCGGTCAAGTGATCTCCTGCATACCACAAAACCAAACCAACAACTGATCTGAGAAACGACACGAGACAGTAGATTAACCCCACATACAGCCCTCCATCACAAGCGCATTAACACAGCGCAATTGGGCATGACAGTCACACAACGGGTTAAAGATAAACCTTTCATGGAAATCCGCAAAGTAGACAGCGTTATTTTTTACAATTATTATAGACGTTTTAAGGCTGTAAAACCCCTCACTACACACTTTATACACTTTTCTCAAACAGGCATTAACATTTTCTCACTTTTCTCTCCTGTGTAAACACTCTCAAAGTTTAAACCTTAGTAGAAAAATAAGACCAACCTGTTTTCAGGCCCAAACATTTGTTTGAGAAATAAAAATAGAACGTTTTCCTATAAATAATTATAATGGCTTTTAGAACTAACAAATGTAATTTTAACGATCAACCTACGAGGTTGGACACATAAGAAATTATTAATAGTGATTGACCAGTATTTCACAGTTCCTCTGATCACGCCTCTTCGTCCTGGCACCGCTCCGCTGAAGGCCTCGCTGCAGGTGTCTTTTTCCACTGAGTCACACCTCACTGCAGGTGTCTTTTTCCAAGTGAAGAACACACTTATGGGTAATTGTTGCTGCTCTTTTTTCTTCTGGGCGAGAAGATTCTTATAAACAGACAGGCAGAACACAATGCACGTACTCTCCCTTCGCGGTGCCGCAACAGGTGTCCCGTCATCTCGACAGAACACCGGCCTGCTTGATGAGGACGCAGAGCACAATGCACTGTAAAAAAAAAAAAAAAGCATGCAAAATTGGACTAAAAAAATCCGCGAAACTGCGAGGTGCTATATTTTCCAGTATTTCTTTTTCTTTCTTTTTTCTTTTTATATTTGATAACTCTCACATCCGAGGGGGCGAGGTTGATGACGTGAGGGGTATCTACTGGTACCTTGTTTCCCATGTAACAATAAGAAATATACTCAAAACCTGGATTAATCTTTTTAGTCACATAGCACTACTATTATTCTGAACACTACTGTACTTGAATTCCTTCACTTGGGGCAAGACCTTATTCCCTACCCGGAATAGGCAGTCCATCAGTTTCCTGCTGAGAACCATGGCCTCAGATTTAGAGGCGCTGATCCTCATCCCAGCCGCTTCACATTCGGCTGCGAACCGACCCTGTGAGGGCTGGAGGTCACAGGCTAATGAAGCCCACAGGACCACATCATCTGCAAAAAGCAGCGATGAGACCCCAAGCCCACCAAACTGAAGACCCTCTTCCCCCCAACTACGTCTCAATATCCTGGCCATGAATATCACAAACAAGGTGACAAGGCACAACCCTGGCAGAGGCCAAACCCCACCGGAAATGAGTCCAACTTACTGCCGAGCACCCGAACACATCTCTGACTTTGTGAGTACAGAGATTGGATGGCCCTGAGAAGAGACCCCCGCACTCTATAGTCCAGTAGCACCTCCTACAGTATCTCTCGGGGTACCTGACCATACACCTTCTCCAAGTCCACAAAACACATGTAGACTGGATGGGTATACACCCAGGAACCCTCCAGGATCCTTGTGAGAGTGAAGAACTAGCCAGTTGTTCCAGGACCAGGACGGAACCTGCACTGTTCCTCTTCAATCAGAGGTTCAACTATTGGCCGAGCCCTCCTTTCCATCACCCTGGAGTAGACTTTACCAGGGAGGCTGAGCAGTGTGATTCCACTGTAGTTGGCACACACTCTCTGGTCCCCCTTTTTAAATATGGCGGCCACCACCCCAGTTTGCCACTCCTTAGGCACTGTCCCAGACCTCAACACAATGTTGACGAGACGCCTCATCCAAGACAGTCCCTCCACACCCAGAGCCTTCAGCATTTCTGGACAGATCCCATTAATATTTTGAATTTGCAGCATGAAATCTTGTCTGTTAAGCAACCTTTATCTCAGTGTTGTCAGTTTAGCAACTGTCATTAGATTTTACTGACTTTTTGACCTTCATTAGTGACTAAAAACTTTGGTCACCTGCAGAGACGGTCTCTGCAGGTGACCATGCAACCTTAATTCAACATATATTGAAAAGTAATTTTTAAAAAGCAATCGTTGTGAAGTCTACACTACCAGGTTAAAATTTACATTTAAGAGTTTTCAGCTTTATTGTCCTGTTTAAAACATTTTTATTAAACTAATCAAAATAATAAGTTACATTACTCCCTGAAGTAATTAAAATAGTTACATTTCTCTGAAGTAATAAAATAGTTGCACTACTTATTACATTTTTAACAGTGAAACTAGTAATCTGTAACCTATTACATTTCAAAAGTAATATTCCCAACACTGTCGATTAGCTAGTTTTTCCGGAACTCAAAAGCTTATATTTTATTTTATTTTGTGTTTCATTCATCATCTTATTGAGGATTTTTTCTTTTACATTTCCACTTGTGCAGATTTCAGCACCATGTTTCCACTTGGCACGGTCATCACTGAACAAACTAAGCTCAGCTCAGAGTTTTACATGCCCTCAGTGTTCTTATGTGACAGCTGCTCGACAGTCTCTGAGGACACGCCAAATTCAATTATGCTCAGCGTACGCCGCCAGCTGAACGCGACAATCTTCAGCTGATCACAAATCAAATCCAGTTTCACCTCCAGAAGGCAGTGACCCAAGTTTGACGTGTGAATGTGTATTGAAAGATAAACTCATGTCTGATTTGATTCGGTCAAATAAAGATTCAGACTCTTTAAATACATTGTCAAAGCAGGCAGGGCAACTGCAGCACTAGTCTTTGGTGTCCTGTGGAGTTCATTAGGGACACAACGTGGCCACCTCTTTCCTGGGCTCTTGTCTGTCCCTGCAGGTGTAAGCGCCATCATGCAATTACCCGCCTCAGGCCCATAATGGTCCCGCAATGATCAATAACGACGGTGCAGTGGCCCGGGTGTCCTGCAGCTTCACACTCTTGACAAAAGAGACAAAGAACTGCAGCAGGTTGGCGAAGTGAACAGAATCAAAGCAGCAAACCAGACTGGGCCAAGGATGGAAGCAAACCACCAACATGGCAGCGATTCATGATCAGCAGGTCTCATAGCCGAGGCTCAATTATGACTCTTTGCAGACTCAATAGACGCTGTGTTTGCTACAGTTAAGATAAGCAAGAAATCCGATTGTCTGGGTTTGTGACAGTCCTGGATCAAGACTAAGATCTAAGGACCGGTGTTGGACGAGCAGAGGCATTCACTTATGTTGGCAGTGACATTCATGCGTGTGGGTGCTCTACCTGTGAGATCAAGAAGCACCTGGGAAGAGCTTATGGAGTCATGAAGTCATTGGACAACAGATATTTGGCAATGCAGATATCTTTGCAGGAAAATGAAGGTCCAAGTCTTTTGGGTTCTGGTGCTTCCTGTCTGAAAAACCTCTCATCCGGCTGTGCTTTGTGCTGCAAACATCCATGGTATAAATAAATCCCATGTGACATGTCGTGCACCGATAACCAGACATCGCGGTGTACAGAGTTGCGCTGTGCTGCTCATCCTGAAGCAAACAAAAAAAAAAAAAAGAGAAAGAAAGAAATTAAAGTTTGCTGGAAAGGCTGCATCTGACTAATGTTGCGTGCATGGGAAAGCTTGGCCCACTGCCCGCAAACTTAAGCAGCAAAAGGTGTCCATTGGCTGACAGAGGCGCACACGCACGCCCCGCGCATGCGTAGCAGCTCGTTCAGCCGTTATGGACACACGCACACACTGAGTGATCATTTCAGCACCTGTTCTACGCGTGCACGCATATGAGGTCAGTGAGTGCTGGGAGAAAGAGGATGAGCAAAGATGCGATTGCATGGGAGTGAGTGACCGCACCAATGCCGGCTTGGACATATATGGTGTGAGCGCGGTCCATACATTGGTTCCAACAGGGCCTGTGCAAAGGGAGGACATGGCACCGCCTCCCACTCTGGTCCCATGTTGCCATCCAGATGTTTGGCCATCGGCCAATCTTCAGTGCTTTTTATGGCTGTCTGACAGCAGTCTGTGTCATCTACCTGTTGTCTAAATAGGCTTTGGATGCGATCGTGCAGGTGTGGATGAGACAGTCTGGACGGGATCCGCCCACAGTCTACATGCCTCGTTCCCTCCCGACTGCGTCCAGATTATAGCTATTTTTGCCACGTGGGCCTGGTTCCTGCACATTCTTACTATGTGTGATGGGGGTCTTAATGTTTGGTTTGTGAGACTTCAATACTCAGTGACCTAAGATGACAACTGGATGTTTTTGGTGTTAGGTCTCTTCAGAGGGTCCCTGGGTATTGCAGGAATGACTATGTCAAATGAAAGGTTACTTAAATAACATAAATATCACTTGTATTATGAGAGAATGTCAGCTTTGACATTTTGGTCATGTGGTACATTTCTTTGGGCATGATCTATCACACAGGTGCCACAGTGCTGAGGACCACACCAGCTGGAGAAGTCCAAGAACACACCCGTGTTTCACCTGGCAGTAGCAAATTGAAGATTACTGTCTAAATGTGAGGATAGACTGGCTGTCTCTCTGTCTGGAGGTTCCATAGTGCGGTGGATGGTGCGTGCTCCCAGACACGACTGTTCGAACAGGTTTTGCAAATCTATGTGCAAACATTTTCTGGTGATAGACCACATGAACCCACACGCACTGCACCTGACCACACCTCTGTTTCAGACATGGACACAAAATTTACTCCTGCATTAGGTGGGAATTACCAATGGCACTATCATGGCACTGTGCATCATTTTGCACTGAGTGGAAGATACAGCCCCTCGTCTTCAGGGATGCAAACAGATTCTTATTTATTTTCTGGGTCCCAGTGATATTAATCAGCTGAACCTTGTGGTGAAGAAATCATCTGTGATGTGATTAAACCTGGTCAGATACAATGTCCTAGATAATATTGAATTCTGCATATTAAACGTCATCAGCAGCATTGACAGAGCAGTTTGTTCACAGACACATTTTCCATTCCTCATTTCGATTTCATCCTCCAATCTGCCAGACACAATGTCTATTCTTATCTCTTCCAGCAGACACAAGTTTATAAAAACTAAACAGTCAAACCTTCATATGATCTGCTGGTCTTTCCTAGATCTCAGGATGTAAGCGATAAAACAAGTTTATGCCTAAAGAATGTATTTCCAACTATTTTCATGCAAATTACGAGGTCTATTAGACAATAAACCGACCCTTTTATTTTTTTTTTAACTATATGGATTTGAATGACGTGCGATTCCACCAATCATGCTTGAACCCTCGTGCGCATGCGTGAGTTTTTTCACGCGTCGGTGACGTCATTTCCCTGTGGGCAGGCCTTGAGTGAGATGTGGTCCCGCCCTCTCGGCTGAATTCCTTTGTTTCACACGCTGCTCCAGACGGCGCGCGTTGTTTTATCAAAATTTTTTCTGGACCTGTGAGGAATATCTGAGTGGACACTATTCGAGAAATTATTATATTTTCAGTGAAAAGTTTAATGGCTGATGAGAGATTATGGGGTGTTTCTGTCGCTGTAAAGACTTCCCACAGAGCGAGACGTCCTGCAGCGCTTCCAGGCGCCGTCGTCGGCCTGTTTTGACCTGAAAACATCTAATTTAAGGCTTAATTCACCCAGGACATCGTGAGAGAACAGAGAAGATTCAGAAGAGGCCGGCATGAGGAATTTATGCGGACATTCCACTGTTTAAGGACATTTTGTAATGAAAGATGTGCACGCAAATTCGCCGAGTCGTTTCCGTGACGACTCGGCGAATCTGTGTGCGCCGCGACAGGAAAAACACCTCCATGTTGAAAACCATTTGTAAAATTCAGGAGGCTTTTGATGGCTTTCAACAAGTGAGTATCTGAGAAGTTGTTTAACAGCTTGGGCATGTTCCAACTTGCCCGTTAAGGTTTCCAACGGAGGTGTTTTTCCTGTCGCGACCCCCCGCAGTCGGGTCCGGCCCGACATGCGACTCTGCCCGCACGTTCTTTCATTACAAAATGTCCGTTAACAATGGAATGTCTGAATAAACTCCTCATGCCGACTTCTTCTGAAAGTTCTCTGTTCTCTGACGACTTCCTGGGTCAACAGAGCCTGAAATGTGGAAGTTTTTAACTTGAAACAGCGAGACGCTGCCGCCTCGAAGCGCAGATCGCCGTCAGGCGCCGTGGGCCGTCCTTACGGCGACACTACCAGACCAAAATCTCTCATCAGCCGTTAAAATTTTTACCGAAAACCAGCTGAATTTATCGAATGGTGTCCATTCAGTTGTGCCTTACAGTTTTGAAAAAATTTTGATCAAACAAAGCAAGTCTCTGAGCCATTCCTAAACAATGAAAAAATCGACGAGAGGGTGGGCCACTCCTCACTCAAAGACTGCCCACAGGCGAATGACGTAACCGACAGGCGTGAAAAAACTCTCGCATGCCCACGAGGGTTCAAGCATGTCTGATGTAATCACACGTGATTCAAATCCATATGGTTTTTGAAAAAATAATAAGGTCGGATACTTTTCTAATAGACCTCGTAAATGCAGAGTTTAATTAGCAAAGCTTAAATCTTTCAGCTGCAGGTTTTGAAATCTTCGAAACATCTTAAATCTGAATATGAAGATTCACCTTTTAATTTTTGCTGTTTGCACTTTGACTGGAATCGAGGGGGGAAGAAGCATACCACATTATTTTATATACACACATATGCAGTAGTGTTCAGAATAATAGCAGTGCTATGTGACTAAAAAGATTAATCCAGGTTTTGAGTATATTTCTTATTGTTACATGGTAAATCAAATCAAATCAATTTTATTTATATAGAGCCAAATCACAACAAACAGTTGCCCCAAGGCGCTTTTATGGTAAACAAGGTACCAGTAGATTCAGTCGATTCTCACAAATCCAACAAGACCAAGCATTCATGATATGCACACTCTTAAGGCTATGAAATTGGGCTATTAGTAAAAAAAAAAGTAGAAAAGGGGGTGTTCACAATAATAGTAGCATCTGCTGTTGATGCTACAAACTAAAAACTGTTATGTTCAAACTGCTTTTTTAGCAATCTTGTGAATCACTAAACTAGTATTTAGTTGTATAACCACAGTTTTTCATGATTTCTTCACATCTGCGAGGCATCAATTTTGTTGGTTTGGAACCAAGATTTTGCTCGTTTACTAGTGTGCTTGGGGTCATTGTCTTGTTGAAACAGCCATTTCAAGGGCATGTCCTCTTCAGCATAAGGCAACATGACCTCTTCAAGTATTTTGACATATACAAACTGATCCTGGTATGCAATATATAGGCTCAACACCATAGTAGGAGAAACATGCCCATATCATGATGCTTGCACCACCATGCTTCACTGTCTTCACTGTGAACTGTGGCTTGAATTCAGAGTTTGGGGGTCGTCGCACAAACTGTCTGTGGCCCTTGGACCCAAAAAGAACAATTTTACTCTCATCAGTCCACAAAATATTCCTCCTTTTCTCTTTAGGCCAGTTGATGTGTTCTTTGGCAAATTGTAACCTCTTCTGCACATGTCTTTTATTTAACAGAGGGACTTTGTGGGGGATTCTTGGAAATAAATTAGCTTCACACAGGCATCTTCTAACTGTCACAGCACTTACAGGTAACTCCAGACTATCTGTGATCATCCTGGAGCTGATCAATGGGTGAGCCTTTGCCATTCTGGTTATTCTTCTATCCATTTTGATGGTTATTTTCCATTTTCTTCCACGCGTCTCTGTTTTTTTTTGTGTCCATTTTAAAGCATTGGAGATCATTGTAGATGAACAGCCTATAATTTTTTGCACCTGTGTATAAGTTTTCTCCTCTCCAATCAACTTTTTAAATAAAACTACGCTGTTCTTCTGAACAATGTCTTGAACGTCCCATTTTCCTCAGGCTTTCAAAGAGAAACGCATGCTCAACAGGTGCTGGCTTCATCCTTAAATAGGGGACACCTGATTCACACCTGTTTGTTCCACAAAATTGACGAACTCACTGACTGAATGCCACACTATTATTATTGTGAACACCTCCTTTTCTACTTTTTTTTTTTTTTTTTTACTAATAGCCCAATTTCATAGCCTTAACAGTGTGCATATCATGAATGCTTGGTCTTGTTGGATTTGTGAGAATCTACTGAATCTACTGGTACCTTGTTTCCCATGTAACAATAAGAAATATACTCAAAACCTGGATTAATCTTTATAGTCACATAGTACTATTATTATTCTGAACACTACTGTACGAATAGCAGTGTGCAGATGTTTTAGGCTGCAGATAGGGAAGTGTGGACTGAGCTGTTTGGTCTGCTGCAACTGGAACCCAGACTAAGGATGGATAAGTGGCAGAAAATATATGAATAAAACACAAAAGCCAAGTCTCAACTCTCAAACTGGTCTTTGACGTTGTGACGGCTTGCCAACATGTCCTCACCTTTTACATGAACATGCATAAAGCCTGAAGCAGAAAGCCACGGTTAAAAAAAACAGCTGATAACCTCCATCATGGTACAATTAGCTCTGATCACATTTGGATTTGTCTAATCTGTTCACAAAGAAATTCTGAATATGTTGATATGACTGCATAATACAGTGCTCAGAGTCAGGCCAAAATAAATGTGCCTCAGTGTTGGGGATCAGAGCGGCCATTTTTCACTTAGCTGCAGGAGACAGTTACTTTTGATTGGTGAGGATGGACCACTTGTATGCCTTGGTGTTTGGCATCCAGGAACCAAGGTGGTTCTGCAGTGTGGTGGAGTGGCACCACTGTATGACCCCAGAACCAGTGATTAACACTCAGACCCCAAGCTGCTCCCTCAATTTGAATCAAATGTGTAACATTATGGCTAGCTAAACCATGCATACATCTCATTTGGACATGTTGAAATTTTGATACAAATCTTTGTGATTCTGTCAGGTAAAGATGGGCACTTCCTCAACATATTCAAAATACTAAACAAATACTGTGTGGCAGTGCTACCTGAAAGAGCCTCTATCACTAGCTACAGCTCTACTATCACCATTAGCTGTTGCCCGGGTAACCGCACTTTTTCCAGCCCGCAAAGTGTTGTCATTTCTAGATATACAGACTTTAGTCTGAAATCCAAAAACAGTATTTTGGCAGCAACACCTGTAGCAATGACTGCAAATTCAGTCTGAAGGCAGCATTCAAAGCAGACAGAGTGAATTCTATTTAGATTTTGTATAAAATGTTGATTTTTGTCACTGCTGCTGTCACTTTAATTCAACCACGTTAATGCTAACGTTGAGAAAACATACTTTTTTCATGAATGTTATATGATCACCAGATTCTGTCTGAGGAGGATTATTTAACATTTTCAAATGATCACCACAAAATGTGGCAAATTGATCACAGTTTACAAGGAATGAAAAATCTATGAAAATGTGTAACTGAATGTGAATAAAAGCCAAGGTTTTTTTAAAAAAACATATTTTCACAAAATTTTAATATTTCATCTTGATATGCCCCATCATTGATGCTCATATAATCACATGACAGGTAATTGACAATTCACATTTCTGTTTCACTAACGATAACCAGGCACATTTTTGGGCCTGGCGGTGTACATGCTGTTGTGATCGCCTTGGTCTCAACATGTCTATGTTTGTACATATGCAAGCAAAATAGGTTCAGATTGATTTTCAAATTGAATTTCAAATGTAGATGGGAAGAGATGATTTAATTTTGGTTGAGACTGGTCAAGGATCAAGGTTGGAGTTCCAGCCCCATACTAATATACAGGAAAATTGCTTTTTTTTTAATGGAAATGAGCTTGAATAATTTCTAGTTGGTTAGTCTGACTGATTTGAAACATCCATGTAACATGTTCTGCTTGATACTTTAAAATGTGGGTGTAGCTTCTCTGTACCTAACACTTTTGATCTACTTCCTACAGTGCACAACCCTCTGCACTATGTTGCAAACTGCTCTTCAGAGTTTTATTTCCAAAATGCAAACATCACTTCTCTTCTGCATTACCTTAAAATAAAACTGAAATACGAGGTCTGTTAGAAAACTATCCGACCTTTATATTTAAAAAAAAAAAAACTAGATGGATTTGAATCATGTGCGCTTGCATCAGCCAAGCTTGAACCTTCGTGCGCATGCGTGAGTTTTTTCACGCCTGTCGGTTGCGTCATTCGCCTGTGGGCAGGCTTTGAGTGAGCACTGGTCCACCCCCCTCGTCGGATTTTCATTGTCAGGGAAATGGCTGAGCGATTGGAGCAGCGCTGAATCAAATTTTTCCTGAAACTGTGAGAGACAGCCAGGTGGAAACCATTCAGAAGATTCAGACGGCTTTTGGTGACGATACTCTGGGCGTCACACAGATTAAGGAGCATTACAATCGGATTAAAGATGGCCCACAGCAGCGGAGGGCGCGCCACGCTCCGAGCGGCCATCGACAGGCTGAAACGACCAGATCATTTCCAAAGTGAAGGCTGTGTTTATCCGGGACGTCGTCTGACTACCAGAGAAATTGCAGAAGAGTTGGACATCAGCAATTTTGCGGCACATTCCACTGTTACAGGAGATTTTGTAATGAAAGACGTGCGGAGGAATTCGTGCGTCAGGACGGAGCCGCAATGGCGCGCAACAAAAAGCACGTCCGTGTTGGAAACCATTCGGAAGATTCAGACGGCTTTCGGTGGCTTTTCAGTCGAGTGAGTATCCGAGAAATTGTGTAACAGCTGGGCATGTCACAACTTGTCCTGTGAGACTTCCAACATGGGCATGTTTTTTGTTGCACGCCATTGCGGCTCCGTCCCGACGCGCAAATTCCTCTGCACGTCTTTCATTACAAAATCTCCTGTAACAGTGGAATGTGCCGCAAAAGTGCTGTTGTCCAACTCTTCTGCAATTTCTCTGGTAGTCAGACGACGTCCCGGATCAACACAGCCTTCACTTTGGAAATTATCTGGTCGTTTCAGCCTGTCGATGGCCGCTCGGAGTGCAGAGCGCCCTCCGCTGCTGTGGGCCATCTTTAATCCGGTTGTAACGCTCCTTAATCTGTGTAACGCCCAGAGTATCCTCACCGAAAGCCATCGGAATCTTCCGAATGGTTTCCACCTAGCTGTCTCTCACAGTTTCTGGAAAAATTAGATTCAGCGCTGCTCCAGTCGCTCAGCCATTTCCCTGACAATGAAAATCCGACGAGGGGGGTGGACCAGTGCTCACGCAAAGCCTGCCCACAGGCGAATGACGCAACTGACAGGTGTGAAAAAACTCACGCTTGTGCACGAAGGTTCAAGCTTGGCTGATGCAAGCGCACATGATTCAAATCCATATAGTTTTTTAAAAGAATAAAAAGGTCGGATAGTTTTCTAACAGACCTCGTATAGTACTGCATTGCTTTTTCATTTAGCAGATACGCAAAAGTCTTTACAAGGATGCCTCACATTTACTTCCCTAGCAAAGGCCAGGACCCATTTTTACAGTTGTGTGGACTGACAAATGCATATGAGGTATCTTGTCCAAGGTAAGAGACAGGTGGCACAAACACAATTTGAAATTAGGTCTTCATATTGAAAGGTCAGCTTCTTATCCTCTGAGCTGCTCTACCACATGCTTTGTGTGTGTGTGTGTGTGTGTGTGTGTGTGTGTGTGTGTGTGTGTGTGTGTGTGTGTGTGTGTGTGTGTGTGTGTGTGTGTCATATAAGGTCAGACATTACTTTTGACAGCAATGATTGACCTTGCTAGACAATACGAACACTCCACTCCATACAACGGGTAAAATAAGTATTGAACACTTCAACATTTTTCTCAGTAAATATATTTCTAAAGGTGCTATTGATGTGACATTTTCACTAGATGTCTGTAACAACCCAAGTAATCCACACATACAAAGAAACCAAAACAAGTAAGTACAGAGATTAAGTTGTGTAATAAAATGGAATGGCACAGGGAAATAGTATTGAACACACTTACTGAAATTTATTTAATACTTCATACAAAAGGCTTTTTTGATAATAACAGCTTCAAGACACCTCCTGTATGGAGAAACTAGTCACATGCATTGCTCGCATATGATTTTAGCCCATTTTGCCACACAAACACGTTTCAAATCTTGAAGGTTCCGTGGACCTCTTCTATACTCAACAAAAATATAAACGCAACACTTTTGGTTTTGCTCCCATTTTGTATGAGATGAACTCAAAGATCTAAAACTTTTTCCACATACACAATATCACCATTTCCCTCAAATATTGTTCACAAACCAGTCTAAATCTGTGATAGTGAGCACTTCTCCTTTGCTGAAATAATCCATCCCACCTCACAGGTGTGCCATACCAAGATGCTGATTAGACACCATGATTAGTGCACAGGTGTGCCTTAGACTGCCCACAATAAAAGGCCACTCTGAAAGGTGCAGTTTTATCACACAGCACAATGCCACAGATGTCACAACATTTGAGGGAGCGTGCAATTGGCATGCTGACAGCAGGAATGTCAACCAGAGCTGTTGCTCGTGTATTGAATGTTCATTTTTCTACCATAAGCCGTCTCCAAAGGCGTTTCAGAGAATTTGGCAGTACATCCAACCAGCCTCACAACCGCAGACCGTGTGTAACCACACCAGCCCAGGACCTCCACATCCAGCATGTTCACCTCCAAGATCGTCTCAGACCAGCCACTCGGACAGCTGCTGAAACAATCGGTTTGCATAACCAAAGAATTTCTGCGCAAACTGTCAGAAACCGTCTCAGGGAAGCTCATCTGCATGCTCGTCGTCCTCATCGGGGTCTCGACCTGACTCCAGTTCGTCGTCGTAACCGACTTGAGTGGCAAATGCTCACATTCGCTGGTGTTTGGCACGTTGGAGAGGTGTTCTCTTCACGGATGAATCCCGGTTCACACTGTTCAGGGCAGATGGCAGACAGCGTGTGTGGCGTCGTGTGGGTGAGCGGTTTTCTGATGTCAATGTTGTGGATCGAGTGGCCCATGGCGGCGGTGGGGGTTATGGTATGGGCAGGCGTCTGTTATGGACGAAGAACACAGGTGCATTTTATTGATGGCATTTTGAATGCACAGAGATACCGTGACGAGATCCTGAGGCCCATTGTTGTTCCATCCAAGAACATCACCTCATGTTGCAGCAGGATAATGCACGGCCCCATGTTGCAAGGATCTGTACACAATTCTTAGAAGCTGAAAATGTCCCAGTTCTTGCATGGCCGGCATACTCACCAGACATGTCACCCATTGAGCATGTTTGGGATGCTCTGGACCGGCGTATACGACAGCGTGTACCAGTTCCTGCCAATATCAAGCAACTTCACACAGCCATTGAAGAGGAGTGGACCAACATTCCACAGGCCACAATTGACAACCTGATCAACTCTATGTGAAGGAGATGTGTTGCACTGCATGAAGCAAATGGTGGTCACACCAGATACTGACTGGTATCCCCCCACCCCCACAAAACAAAACTGCACCTTTCAGAGTGGCCTTTTATTGTGGGCAGTCTAAGGCACATCTGTGCACTAATCATGGTGTCTAATCAGCATCTTGATATGGCACACCTGTGAGGTGGGATGGATTATCTCAGCAAAGGAGAAGTGCTCACTATCACAGATTTGGACTGGTTTGTGAACAATATTTGAGGGAAATGGTGATATTGTGTATGTGGAAAAAGTTTTAGATCTTGGTGTCTAACCAGATCGTTACTCTGGATGGCATTTCCCTGATCTCTAGTAATACTGTGAGAAATCTTGGAGTCATTTTTGATCAGGATATGTCATTCAAAGCGTATATTAAACTAATATGTAGGACTGCCTTTTTGCATTTACGCAATATCTCTAAAATCAGAAAGGTCTTGTCTCAGAGTGATGCTGAAAAACTAATTCATGCATTTATTTCCTCTAGGCTGGACTATTGTAATTCATTATTATCAGGTTGTCCTAAAAGTTCCCTAAAAAGCCTTCAGTTGGTTCAGAATGCTGCAGCTAGAGTACTGACGGGGACTAGCAGGAGAGAGCATATCTCACCTGTGTTGGCCTCTCTTCATTGGCTTCCTGTTAATTCTAGAATAGAATTTAAAATTCTTCTTCTTACTTATAAGGTTTTGAATAATCAGGTCCCATCTTATCTTAGGGACCTCGTAGTACCATATTACCCCATTAGAGCGCTTCGCTCTCAGACTGCGGGCTTACTTGTAGTTCCTAGGGTTTGTAAGAGTAGAATGGGAGGCAGAGCCTTCAGCTTTCAGGCTCCTCTCCTGTGGAACCAGCTCCCAATTCAGATCAGGGAGACAGATACCCTCTCTACTTTTAAGATTAGGCTTAAAACTTTCCTTTTCGCTAAGGCTTATAGTTAGGGCTGGATCGGGTGACCCTGGACCATCCCTTGGTTATGCTGCTTTAGACGTAGATTGTGGGGGGGTTCCCATGATGCACTGTTTCTTTCTCTTTTTGCTCCGTATGCATCACTCTGCATTTAATCATTAGTGATCGATCTCTGCCCCCCTTCACAGCATGTCTTTTTCCTGGTTTTTTCCCTCAGCCCCAACCAGTCTCAGCAGAAGACTGCCCCTCCCTGAGCCTGGTTCTGCTGGAGGTTTCTTCCTGTTAAAATGGAGTTTTTCCTTCCCACTGTGGCCAAGTGCTTGCTCATAGGGGGTCGTTTTGACCGTTGGGGTTTTTCATAATTATTGTATGGCCTTGCCTTACAATATGGAGCGCCTTGGGGCAACTGTTTGTTGTGATTTGGCGCTATATAAGAAAAAAGTTGATTGAAGTTGATTGATTGATCTTTGAGTTCATCTCATACAAAATGGGAGCAAAACCAAAAGTGTTGCGTTTATATTTTTGTTGAGTGTATGAACTCTGATCTTTCGTTCCATAGCTCCTGTATTGGATTCAAGTCAGCCGATTGGCTGGACCATTCCAGCAGTTTTATTTTCATTCTCTGAAACCAGTCGAGAGGTCCATGTCAGCCATTGTCTCTGTGTTGTCGTGTGTAAAAACGAAGCGACTTTTAGGGGCAGCATACAAAAACAATGACAGCTGTGGCTCAATCACCGTTCTCTCACACAGCTTGCTGCAATGTAAAACAAAAATGAAATGGGTGCGTCCGTGTGTGTAAATCCTGAGGCCAGAGCAGCACACACGGAAGTAAAACAATAGGTACACAGCAACTGACAGTGTGTGACATTCACAACATTATATACACGTTTACTGACAAATACTGCACACAGGATGACAGTCTGCGGCCTGTTAAGACGTTCTCCAGTTTCACCATCAAGAAAAAGAAAACACAAACATACTTGAATGCGCACATGCCAAAATGTGCCCAGGCTGGTTGTCATTTTAACAATTACACAAAACCACTAAGCAGCCATCCATCGCGCACCGTGCCAGCCTCTAGCCTGATGTGCATTTATTTGTGCATCACATATGATGTGAACACTGATTAAATTAAAACGTTTCCTATTAGTAAAATCAAATTTATCATGTGATGGCTACTTTATAGCAATATATGTGCAGTTAGTCCGATTACTTTAGGGAAACACACTGGAGATTGTGCTTTAATGTTGGAATGTGATGTACCTGGATAACATTCGGATGATTATGTTCAATTCAATTCAATTTAATTAGCTTATAATGCGCCAAATCACAGCAAAAGCCGTCTCAAGGCGCCTTACATGAAACAATTCAACATAAAATTTAAATAAACAATTAAAAATGAATTAAAAAAATTCAAATACATAATTAAAAACAGAAGTAAAAGAATAAAACAGATAAAAAAAACTATTCATAAGAAAGAATAAAAATAGGTTTTCAGTTTTGACTTAATGTCCATGGACTCCGACTGCCTCACGGTTGCAGGAAGATTGTTCCACAGGGTGGGTGCAAGATACGAAAAGGCTCTTTGGCCCGCTGATTTCTTCACCCTGGGAACACAGAGAAGTCCCGCATCCTGCAACTGCAAAGCCAAGGTGTCCACACAGCTGGCATGGCTTGGCACAACGTTGACTGCTCAAGGAAGTCCTACCATTATTTAATGCTTCAATCTTAAATATGATCAATCTATCTTTGTTAGTTGGTTATGTACCACAGGCCTTTAAGGTGGCAGTAATTAAACCATTACTTAAAAAGCCATCACTTGACCCAGCTATCTTAGCTAATTATAGGCCAATTTGCAACCTTCCTTTTCTCTCAAAGATTCTTGAGAGGGTAGTTGTAAAACAGCTAACTGATCACCTGCAGAGGAATGGTCTATTTGAAGAGTTTCAGTCAGGTTTTAGAATTCATCATAGTACAGAAACAGCATTAGTGAAGGTTACAAATGATCTTCTTATGGCTTCGGACAGTGGACTCATCTCTGTGCTTGTTCTGTTGGACCTCAGTGCTGCTTTTGATACTGTTGACCATAAAATTTTATTACAGAGATTAGAGCATGTCATAGGTATTAAAGGCACTGCGCTGCGGTGGTTTGAATCATATTTGTCTAATAGATTACAGTTTGTTCATGTAAATGGGGAATCTTCTTCACAGACTAAAGTTAATTATGGAGTTCCACAAGGTTCTGTGCTAGGACCAATTTTATTCACTTTATACATGCTTCCCTTAGGCAGTATTATTAGACGGTATTGCTTAAATTTTCATTGTTACGCAGATGATACCCAGCTTTATCTATCCATGAAGCCAGAGGATACACACCAATTAGCTAAACTGCTGGATTGTCTTACAGACATAAAGACATGGATGACCTCTAATTTCCTGCTTTTAAACTCAGATAAAACTGAAGTTATTGTACTTGGCCCCACAAATCTTAGAAGCATGGTGTCTAACCAGATCGTTACTCTGGATGGCATTTCCCTGATCTCTAGTAATACTGTGAGAAATCTTGGAGTCATTTTTGATCAGGATATGTCATTCAAAGCGCATATTAAACAAATATGTAGGACTGCCTTTTGCATTTACGCAATATCTCTAAAATCAGAAAGGTCTTGTCTCAGAGTGATGCTGAAAAACTAATTCATGCATTTATTTCCTCTAGGCTGGACTATTGTAATTCATTATTATCAGGTTGTCCTAAAAGTTCCCTAAAAAGCCTTCAGTTGGTTCAGAATGCTGCAGCTAGAGTACTGACGGGGACTAGCAGGAGAGAGTATATCTCACCCGTGTTGGCCTCTCTTCATTGGCTTCCTGTTAATTCTAGAATAGAATTTAAAATTCTTCTTCTTACTTATAAGGTTTTGAATAATCAGGTCCCATCTTATCTTAGGGACCTCGTAGTACCATATTACCCCATTAGAGCGCTTCGCTCTCAGACTGCGGGCTTACTTGTAGTTCCTAGGGTTTGTAAGAGTAGAATGGGAGGCAGAGCCTTCAGCTTTCAGGCTCCTCTCCTGTGGAACCAGCTCCCAATTCAGATCAGGGAGACAGATACCCTCTCTACTTTTAAGATTAGGCTTAAAACTTTCCTTTTCGCTAAGGCTTATAGTTAGGGCTGGATCGGGTGACCCTGGACCATCCCTTGGTTATGCTGCTTTAGACATAGATTGTGGGGGGGTTCCCATGATGCACTGTTTCTTTCTCTTTTTGCTCCGTATGCATCACTCTGCATTTAATCATTAGTGATCGATCTCTGCCCCCCTTCACGGCATGTCTTTTTCCTGGTTTTTTCCCTCAGCCCCAACCAGTCTCAGCAGAAGACTGCCCCTCCCTGAGCCTGGTTCTGCTGGAGGTTTCTTCCTGTTAAAAGGGAGTTTTTCCTTCCCACTGTTGCCAAGTGCTTGCTCATAGGGGGTCGTTTTGACCGTTGGGGTTTTTCATAATTATTGTATGGCCTTGCCTTACAATATGGAGCGCCTTGGGGCAACTGTTTGTTGTGATTTGGCGCTATATAAGAAAAAAGTTGATTGATTGATTGATTGACTGGAACAGTCCTGACCAATCTGCCAGCTCCCACTGGAATGCCCCTGTTGCCAGGAAGCGTAGCATGGGCAGCACGTATGCGGGCACAGACAACCCCTGGCTCCTTGCCATATTGTGCTCTGTGCCGGCCGCAGTTCTGCAGAGGCACACAACTCCAGTAAGGGCCCCTTCACACATAGTGCCAATATGTACAACTCTTGGCAACTCCCGGTGGAACAGCTCATATGAGCGCACCACAAAACATCGCGCCGACGGGCAGGCGTGCACGATGCCGGTGTGACGGTTCATGCACAGGCAAACACAGTGGTGGCAGCTGCAAGATGTGTAACCACATCACGCGCATGTCCTACCTGACACATGTGTCTTGTGGACGGCGTTCCACAGGATTGACACCACGTCATGTGGAACACAGCTCATGTGGGTGACGTGACAGTCAGATTGCTCGCTGTGTGTTATGATCTGACGTTCCGTTTCAACCTGGGGGCAGCCTGTCAATGGGCTGCAGCATGCGTGCGCTGCAGCCCATTGCCACAGCGATATATGTTTTAATTTATGTCCACATGATGACAGCAAGCAGACACGCGCGTGCGTCACAGTGGGCACGTGTTAGTCCATGTCCATCCAAACACAGTACGTGTTGTCCAGCTGGGATGTCCAGAACGACAAATCTCCACAGCTGCTTCTGTTGGTGGCCACGACTCCTGTCAGTTCAGCGCACACGCCAAAGCTACACTTGTGGGGCACTTAGACAAATTTCACTTCCAGCACAACAGTGATTGTCTGCTGACCGTTGTCGTGTTAATAGTGCGAATGGCCACACATTTTCTAAGTGCCATGCGAGTGGTGTTAAATGTTCGTGCGTGTCACCTGTAATTTGGCCGACAACTGCCACAAGATCAATGGGCTCACACAGCGCACACTTTGTCTTTCAGCTACTGGTCTGCGCAAATAGTTGTAGCAACAGGTGTACAAGGCGTTAGAAGCAGCTACGATTCTACATGTTTTGCATACGATTCCTGCTTCATGCACACTTTATGTGCAAATCGACCTTATGTGTGAAGGGGCCCTAACAGTGGCCTTGGTAATCAAATCGGCTTATGAGCCAATTATCGTCATTTGAAAGTAAATCTTCACATTCCCAGAATACAGTCTCATGTTGGATTACACCATTTGCAAAGTCATCTGACACTAACGCAGCCATTGTTAATGTCATTTTACGCATGGCTTTGCTTTTTCACATGCTTTTATATCCACCCATATAACTGCAGACACATGGGTGTGTTAATTGTTCATAATTGAGTCTGTGGTGTGTGCTGATGTCTTCTTTTAACACTATTAACTGTTTCCCAGCATCACCCCTACGTGTTGGTGGAATAATAGCGGTAGAAATGTGCGTACGCCAGCCAGGGTTTATGTGCGATGCACCGTATATTTGCAGTCATTTCACTTTTGATACATCTGAACTTTAGCGTGGAGGTGGTCATACACCACATTTTTGTGCGTACACACACTTTGTATATGAGGTCCCAGGTCTTTCTGTAGCTCTCCACAAGTGGTTCTTGGCTCTTGGACAACTCTTCTGTTAATTATTTTCAGTCCTGTGTCAGTAATCTTGTGAGAAGCACCTGGTCATGGTCGGTGAAATGATCTTCTTTCCACTTTAGATTAGGGCCCCAACAGTGCTCACTGGAACATTCAAAAGTTTAGAAATCCTTCTGTAACCAATGCCATCAGTATGTTTTGCAACAATAAGGTTGTAAATATCTTGAGCTTTTTGCTTTTACGTATCATGAGATGTTTCTTGTGTGACACCTTGTTAAAGAGAACTTTTTATAGGCTGTCAGTTGGGACTGAACTAGCTGATATTAATTTGCACTGGCAAGGGGCAGGATTACTTTGTAAATACTGATAGATTTCAGCTGATGTCTTAGCTTTCTATGCCTTTTTGCACCTTGCTTTCTGCAGGTGTTCAATACTTTGGAAATATACTGACTGAGAAAAATGGTGACGTGTTCAATACTGATTTTACCCTCGAATGATTGATCGTTTGGCAAGTTGGCCTTGCTGGATAATTCCAGAACCTCCCTCCATATGTGGGGAATCTTTGATGCTAATGGGAGTGAAAAATTAAAATTTTACCTTTAGCCTCAGTGACCTTAGCCTTTGGTAAATTTGACTCAACAAAAACAAAATTTCAGCTGTGACCCAATTACTTGATCTTTGCAAAAACAAATAATTTCAGGGCAGTTCTGGGGTTGTTTAAATTTGGTAAATATGGAATGCAATACTAAAGTGCCCTCAACCATATGAGCATGTAATCAATGAAAGAGTGTGTAGAAAGAATGTGACCTTTTGACAACTTAAAATAGGTCAAGGTTAGCCATCTTTGAATTTGTCCATGATCTGTGTCCAAAGAATGTTCCCTGTGAAAATGAAGACCCTGATAGTAATAGGACTGGAGTTATGCCAAGCACAATCAGATGGACAGACAGACAGGCAGCCAGCCGGAAGCAAACTCTTCACAATACACAATAGCCATATTTTGACCTTGGGTAAAAACTGGCCAAAGGACCTGGGAGGAAGTTACAGGAAAAACTGCTGCTCAGATCATAGCTGGAGGCTTTCTCTTCTGACCGAGGTACCCTTGAGGAGATCTGCTCTCCTCCACATCACCATCAGGGCAGATGAATTATTTGTCTCCTCCTCCATTAGAGGGGTGGGGATAATGAGACATGGCAACTGAGAGGCAAACATGGTGCAACAGACATCGTTTTGAATCAGGAGAACTTAGACATCAAAAACACTGCAGGAATTTTTATGATGATATGTTTTCCAAAAGGAAAAAAAACCCAGACTATAAATGCCTTTAAAGCTCTCTTAAGGTCTATTAGATGTAGTTTATTACTCTTAGACTGACATGTGAATTAATGCATGCTTCAGCACAAGCACAGGTGGCCAGACGGTAAATCATCTCCTGACAAATAACTGCCACCTTTTGAGCAAAACTAATGTAAATCTGATTACTCAGAAGAGCTGACAGACATGCACGACATGCTTGGCTTCAGTTTACACATTTGTTCACTGCAAAAGAACCAAATGGAAGGAATTTTTATGCATTTTTTCAGCACATTAGCTGTCAAAGAGTCTGTGTAAGTCGACTTTGCTGAAAGATGCTGGAACCCGTTTGTTTACATCACCCGAGTTGTCACCGTTTTCCCAACCATTTACTAGCATAGTGTGATATTTGCGACAGATCTGCGCTTTCACGGTTTTGAGAGTTCTTTTCAAATGCAAATATGGTCGAAAGCTTTATTCTTTATTCAAGCTGTTTGACTTAAATGTTTTTAGTGGAGCCAGTTGAAAACTTTCACGTCTAACCTCTCGAGCGATAAATCTTTCCGCACTGTCCTTCTGTGTTGCACTCGGATAGGTGTGGACGCTGGGAATTGAATCAGCTTACCTCACATGCCATTAAGAGGAGAAGGTGAGAAACAAATCCACCTGCCTAGTTGTTGCTAACACAATATGCACTCCATCAAACAGGTCCAGTCAGGGAACAATTTAGAAGTTAGAGGACACATCGTGTGCAAATCAAGATTGATAGGGCAGGAGTATTTCCACTGTTAGGCTTTGATTGCTGGTGTGTCTTGTGAGAATTGAATTATAACAGCTGCAACGAGTGAAATCTAAAGCACTGAAACTGTTCAGCATACAGTCTAGAGCTTTTTTCCTTCTTGTACGCCAGTGCAGCCCAATCTTTACTACTTTCAGATGTAAGCTTGTCGTTTTCATGCCCAGCTCCAACGTGCTTTAAATAGCATACTCATTCATACACCCATGGGGGTTTCTGTTTGAAATGAGGTGTGGTAATATTATTGCCAAGTTTGAAGGAAATCTGTCCAGCTGTTTAAGTTGTTTTGGAGATTATATGTTGATTTCCATCAAAATTAGGCAAAAACAGGTAGGTATACATGAACGTCTACATGTATAAGTGGATAATAATGAAAAAAAATAATGTTCATAGGTTGGTCAAATTTTTTTGTGCGACACATTGGTAATGAGACAACTTTTAATTGGCCATCAGGTGGGGTTGAACTAGCTGATATTAATTTGCCCTAACAAGGGGCAGGATTGCTTTCTAATTACGGATAGATTTCATCTGGTGTCTTGGCTTTCTATGCCTTTTTGCACCTCCCTGATGTGGATGTAGATTTCCATCAAAATGAGACAAAGACATGTAGATCTACAAGAACTTTGACATGCATAAGTGGATAATTATCAAGAAAAAAAAGTTCATAGGTCAAATACAAACCAAATATGTTCTAAATATCATAAATTAATTTTTTTTTTTTTCTTTTTTTTTAGAAACACATTCTACGTTGTGTTTACTCGGCTCCTTCTACATGGAACATGTTACAAAAAGACTGTAAATTAAGATTGAGAGCACTTGAGATTACTAATTTAAATTGTAATTATTTTTCTTAATTGCATGTTATTTTAATAGTGTGAATTTAATTCTAATTGTTGGGTAACTTTTGCTGCCTCTTGGCCAGGACTCCTTTGTAACAGAGGCTTTTAATCTCATTGGGGACTTTCCTGGTTAAGGGCCGTTTCACACATAGTGCAAAGTTTGGATGACGTCTGGTCGATTACGGCAAAACCACGAAACATTGCACCAGTGAGCAGGCATGTGTGAACCCGGTGCAAGAGGTCGTGCATGTGCCGGTGTCTGTCAAGCAGGAACAGTGGCAGTTGCAGCACATGACACCACTTATGTGCAAGAAATAAAAACCAGTTGGTACGTGTGGAACCACATTGCGCTGCTTACGTGGAATAATTAAAGAAAAAACACACCACCTGGGACGCAAACTCGTGCCTTTCAAAAGCTCTGATTACCAGTCAGAGACTTTACCACTGAGCTACAGAGCTGTTCTTTGAAAGCTGTGGGAAGCTGTCTCATATCAGGAAGGACATGGAAATAAAAATTAAACGAAGGACAAATAAAAATTAAAATCCCACACCATATAAAAACATTGCATTTATCAGGCGAGCCATACAAATATGATCCGTCAGTTCCTCTTGTGATAGGTATTAAAGGCACTGCGCTGCGGTGGTTTGAATCATATTTGTCTAATAGATTACAGTTTGTTCATGTACATGGGGAATCTTCTTCACAGACTAGGGTTAATTATGGAGTTCCACAAGGTTCTGTGCTAGGACCAATTTTATTCACTTTATACACGCTTCCCTTAGGTAGTATTATTAGACGGTATTGCTTAAATTTTCATTGTTACGCAGATGATACCCAGCTTTATCTATCCATGAAGCCAGAGGACACACACCAATTAGCTAAACTGCAGGATTGTCTTACAGACATAAAGACATGGATGACCTCTAATTTCCTGCTTTTAAACTCAGATAAAACTGAAGTTATTGTACTTGGCCCCACAAATCTTGGAAACATGGTGTCTAACCAGATCCTTACTCTGGATGGCATTGCCCTGGCCTCTAGTATTACTGTGAGAAATCTTGGAGTCATTTTTGATCAGGATATGTCATTCAAAGCGCATATTAAACAAATATGTAGGACTGCTTTTTTGCATTTACGCAATATCTCTAAAATCAGAAAGGTCTTGTCTCAGAGTGATGCTGAAAAACTAATTCATGCATTTATTTCCTCTAGGCTGGACTATTGTAATTCATTATTATCAGGTTGTCCTAAAAGTTCCCTAAAAAGCCTTCAGTTAATTCAAAATGCTGCAGCTAGAGTACTGACGGGGACTAGAAGGAGAGAGCATATCTCACCCATATTGGCCTCTCTTCATTGGCTTCCTGTTAATTCTAGAATAGAATTTAAAATTCTTCTTCTTACTTATAAGGTTTTGAATAATCAGGTCCCATCTTATCTTAGGGACCTCGTAGTACCATATCACCCCAATAGAGCGCTTCGCTCTCAGACTGCAGGCTTACTTGTAGTTCCTAGGGTTTGTAAGAGTAGATTGGGAGGCAGAGCCTTCAGCTTTCAGGCTCCTCTCCTGTGGAACCAGCTCCCAATTCAGATCAGGGAGACAGACACACCCTCTCTACTTTTAAGATTAGGCTTAAAACTTTCCTTTTTGCTAAAGCTTATAGTTAGGGCTGGATGGGGTGACCCTGAACCATCCCTTAGTTATGCTGCTATAGACGTAGACTGCTGGGGGGTTCCCATGATGCACTGTTTCTTTCGCTTTTTGGCTCTGTATGCACCACTCTGCATTTAATCATTAGTGATCGATCTCTGCTCCCCTCCACAGCATGTGTTTTCTCTCCCTCAGCCCCAACCAGTCCCAGCAGAAGACTGCCCCTCCCTGAGCCTGGTTCTGCTGGAGGTTTCTTCCTGTTAAAAGGGAGTTTTTCCTTCCCACTGTAGCCAAGTGCTTGCTCACAGGGGGTCGTTTTGACCGTTGGGGTTTTACATAATTATTGTATGGCCTTGCCTTACAATACAAAGCGCCTTGGGGCAACTGTTTGTTGTGATTTGGCGCTATATAAAAAAAAATTGATTGATTGATTGATTGATGACCGATGGTCTCCTCTGATGTCCACATCTACTGGTCTGGTGTGTCTAGTCGCTGTGCACACGTGTTCTGCCCGACACCCGTGTCTTGTGGGCGTGCCACAGCACAGACACCACGTCATGTGGAACAGAGCTCACCCACTGCGTGTTCTGATCTAACACTCCATTTCAACCTGGGGGGCTGTCAGTGTCCGCTCCATGTGCGCGCTCGCTTGCTGCAGCTTGTCGCCACCACAGTGATATATGTTTTTATTTATCTCGACGTAAATACAGCACTCAGACACACGTGCCTCACAGTGGACAGTTGTTAGTCCAAGACTGTCCAAACACAGTAGGTGTTGTGTAGCTGGAATGTCCAGAATGACAGATCACCACAGCTGCTTCTTTTGGAAGCCACGCCTCCCATGAGTGGAGCGCACACTCCCACGTGTCAATGTGTGTGTTTGCACAGTCACACTCGTGGGGAACTTAGACAAATTTCACAGCAGTACGACAGTGGTTGCCTGCAGTCTGTTATTGTGCCAAGAGTGCTACTGGCTACACATTTTCTAAGTGCCATGCAAGCGGTGATAGGTGTTCGTGCGTGTCACCTGGAATTTGGCCGGCACATGCTGCAAGAGGGTGTGATGGGTTCGCACAGCGCACACTTTGTCTTTCAGGCGCTTGTGTGTGCAAATAGTTGTAGCAACAGGTGTACGAGGCGTTAGAGGCAGGGACAACATTACATGGTTTGCACACGATTCTTGTGTCATGCGCACTAAGTGTGCACTTCGTCCAAACTTCGCACTATGTGTGAAGAGGCCCTAAATAAAGGTTTTAAAAAAAGAGTTTGTTTGAAATTTTATGCAAAATAGTGGCATACCTTGATATAAAACACAAATGAATAATTTTAGAGACTATATTTTGCATGAAAGCACCAATACTCTGGACATACTGTAGAATAAACTGGCATGCAGTTCTGAAGATTCAGACTTCTGCCAGCTTGTTTACCAAAGCCCAGGACAAAAAACAAAACAAACAAACAAACAAACAAACAACAACAAAAAACAACAACAAAAAACCAAAAGCTGAAATGAAATAGAATCGATATTTTTCAGGATATCACAAAAATTTTACCATGCTTGTTAAAAAGCTGATTTAAGATCTTTAAGGTCATATTTCTTCAATTATGCAGAAAATTAGGTCTATAAAAACCTGTGAAACACTTTTATAGCAGACATGTTTCCATAACTTCCTGTAATCAAGCATCTAAAACACCAGGGATATTCCATTTAAAACTGTTAAGAAGAAATACTCTCAAATTCTGGTATTCTTGAAGGCTCAGACCAGTAATCAGTGTGTCTGACATTTAAACAATTACAACAGTAGACCAGCTGTAAGTTAGAGGGTATAATTGCCAAACTTTCAAAATTAACTTGAAACAATTGTGCTGACAGTGTTTGTTCGTGGGGCTGTAACTTCTGCTGTCTTGAGGTAAATGGACCAACGCCGGCTCATATGGAGCGGCAGTTTGCCAGCGCTGTGGCGTCTCTTATCTGCCATACAATGTGCTTCGTAAAGCAGTAACCTCATTACCCAGACAGCTACTGCAATTATTTTGGAGTGCAAAGCTATGTTAAAGATGCAGGGTGCAGGATTTAAGGGTATCTATAGGCAAAAATGGAATATAGCATTTATAACCATCTGTTCATTAGTGTATAATTACCTGCAACAACGAATCAATGTTTTCATCAGCTTGGAATGAGCCCTTCATAGCTACATGAGAGCATATGCCCTCATGGAGGCTGCCATGTTGATTCAGAAGCCCAAAATAGACACTTAGTGAGTTTTGCATTTTGCAGCAGGAACGGAAAACTGCAGAAAGTGAAATCAGCGGTTGCTCCTGTATATGCCATCTTCTGGTTGCTAGTGCAAGGTAACAAGCTTGAGAACTCTCCTACAGTGACAGATCTCCTACAGTGGCTCATTACCACTGGTGCCTCACAGCAAGAAGGTCCTGGAATCGCTTCCCACCTCATTGTTTCTGTGCGGAGTTTGCATGTTCTCCCCGTGTCTGTGTGGGTTTCCTCCCACAATCAAAAACGTACTTATTTATGATCTGCTCCTTTCTCTACCCCTGATCAAGGCAGCATCTATACATCTGGAGTTGGTCCGCAGGTGCCTGACTGTGGCTGCCCACTGCTCCTAGTAGCTGAATTGTCTCTAACTGTGATTAGGATGCGTTGAATGCAGACGGTAAATTTTGTTGTATGTATGTACGTACAATGACAATAAAGGCCTGTCTTCTACATGTTATATATTTGCAGTATTTATCTCCTAGTGACATCTCCTATTATCCAACTATTACTCTCTTCGTGCTTTTATTTTGACGGTCCTGCTTCTGGGGCAATTTGTTGGCTTTAATTCTTGAGCACTCGGGTTTCTGGGGATATGTTCATGCTTATTTCCAGATTAACTGGGTTATACAATATATAACTGCCACAATATTTACACTTTAGTGCAGGGGCAGGCAATCATGTGCCATGAAGGGCAGAGACGCTGCAGGTTTTCCTTGCTACCAATCACCTCAGCGGGTGATTTCAGTAATGATCAGGTGTTTATGTTCAGGTGAGAAGCTCATCATTGACCCACCTGCTGAGGTAATTGGTTGCAAAGAAAACCTGTAGTGTCTTGGCCCTCATTGCCCACCCCTGCTCGAGTGTCACATTGTCTCAGATGAATTATACCAGTTATTGACTTTCTTGGCCTTCCAGTTTAACCTGCCATATATTGGACTTACTACGTGGTTTGTTTGATTACAGTTTACTGACCCTTTGCTAGTGTTGTTGAATGCTAACGGTGCTGCTGCCTTCACGGACATGGCTGCCTTTTTGAACTGATCAACTGTGTATCAAACCCTGTATTCCCAATTACATAAGTTGCTTCTATCTGAACACTGTTTAGTACGAACCATAACAAGTACAACTATCTCTACTTAGCAGCAAATAAAGACTGAACTTCCACACTGGTGTTTTCTGCTCAGGGATCTCTAGTTGCCATTGCAGCCATTACAAGAGCAGGCAAGGAAACATGAATCCCCGTCACCAGACAAGTGAAAACGTGAAAACTGGTGGACACGGGACAGATCTGCAAACTCACCACTAGATTACAGTAAATCCTACAACATGCTGACAAACGTATGTAGGCTGTGTTTACGGGACAGGTCTTGATGTATAATTCTGGTCTGATATCACCATTGTAACCATCGTCATCTTTTCCAGTGGACGTGACTGTTCTTTGCATTCACATGGTTTTCCCTGAAACTGCAGAAAGTCACAGGATTTGAAGACAGATGTAAACAAATCATTTCAACAGACAAAGAGTCCTCTCATCTCATCTTCAACCACTTATCCGGGATTGGGTCGCAGGGACAGAGAGTATTTTTTTAAAGCATCAAATTTCTACAAAAACAAACAAATACCACTTTCAGATGGAGAAAGATGAGAGCAGTTGAGCAGCTGCTGCAGTTTAGTGCATATGAGAGCTCAGGATCAGTCGGAATGACAAGGAAATTACACTTTGCGATAAGCCCACAGTCCTATACAGAGCTGATATAATACAAATAATGAATGTTTATGGAGTTCAATGGTACGAATATTTCATGAGATGAAAGAGGGAATGTTCCATTCAACGAGGCGAACATTCCATCTTTCACCAAATTAAATATTCATTCCATTGAAAGAATGAAAAAACATTCATTATTTGTTTTATATAATGGCTAAAATAGATCCTTGTCATTTGATATTTTATAAATTTATAAACAACAGAAAAGGGACTTACATTTTAGTGTTCCACTGTTGCTTAATAGTCCAACACGAATTTTAATTCGGAGTCCAAAATTGCAACGATGTAGTCCGTGATGCCACGCACTAACTTCGTGCACTTCCAAAAAAAAAAAAAAGACTTTGTGTAGTTCCTCAGTCCAGCGAAGAATCACGTCAGAAATTCGTCCAGCTTTTCATCCCTGCTGGCTCCCTGGCTCCCTGTACGTTTCAGAATTGATTTTAAGATACTTTTGTTTGTTTTTAAAGCTCTGAATGGACTGGCCCCACAATATATCATCAACTGCCTCCAGGTTTACACTCCAGCACGAGCTCTGAGGGCCGAGGGCCAGTCCCAGCTCATGGTGCCTAGGACGAGACTTAAAACTCGAGGGGACAGAGCCTTTTCCCCCGTGGTTGGTCCCAGACTCTGGAACGCTCTGCCCCTACACGTCCGATCTGCTCCCATTGTGAAGTGTTTTAAGTCCCGTCTTAAGGCCCACTTTTATTCCTTGGCTTTTAACATCGCGTGAGTTGTACGGTCCTTGTGTCTTATTTTATTTCTATTTTATTGAAATTTATTGTTTTATCATGGTTTTATTTATTTATGTATTATTTTATCTTATCTATTTTACTGTTATTATTGTTATTATTACTATTTTGCGTGTCTATGCTTTTGCTGTGCAGCACTTTGGAGACTCGAGTCTGTTTAAATGTGCTTTATAAATAAAGTGGATTGGATAAAGTGGACTGGATCCTAACAGCTCTTCATGCCTCCAGATGGCTTATAGTGTAGTAGATTTTTTTGTGGAGTTTTTTGTGTGTGTTAGAAGAATTAGCAGCGTCAATGAGCTCCTTCAAATTGTCGTCTGCCAGCTTCGCCATGCTTAGCTTCGTCTGCCAAACTTCGCCATGCTTAGCTAAACGCTACCCCCAGTAGCGTGAGTGCACGTGGCTGGGGCGTGCAATAGCACCAAAATTGCACGCTAAAAAAGAACTATTGCACTGTCAATGAAACACAATGACAAATGGTACAAATAGCTTGGGACTCCGACGAGGGCGGTCGCATCTCCTCCACTCTCCCTTATCTCTGCTCTCTGCTTTTAACTCTCAAGTCCCTACTTCACCAGACTGTGAATTCGTCAAATTATATTGGCTACTGGATCTATTGAACTACTATTGGATTAACCATGGAATTGATCAGCTGGTCTCTAAACGCTATTGACACCATTTTTTCTACAAGAAGGTCAGGACCGGGGGATTCTACCTGCCCAGATGGAACATATCCTGTGGGCTATGTTCTCGACTCCTGGAGTTCCTGGTGTGTGGCATGCTTGGCACCTTTCTCCGTTGAGGACGTCGAGGATTTATTCATTTTTGGTCTTATGGTAGCAGGGCTGGTACTTTTTGCCTTATGTGCTGCCCTGATCTACCGGAAAATTGGCAAGACTGCGGCATCAAGAACCATGGCCCCTCGCTTGTCCATCATGATTAACGAGGTTGGCAAGGCAAGGCAGTGCATTCTCAGACTGCGATGACTCTTGAACTCAGATGCAAATTGGATGACATCTTGGAGCAGATGCGTGCCTTGCAGTTGAAGTTGAAGATTTCAGAGGCCGGTGAATATTCTAAATTCATAATTGGGAATATTCTTAATTCCTATCCCCCATCAACACTCCCCACTCCGGCTTCTGCTCATGTCACTCCTTTTCCCTTCTGCGGGGGTGGTGCAGTTTTAGCTGCAGCCCCCGTTACTCCCCCCAAGCCGACGGCAGCGCATCTCAGCGTCGCTGCGTGGCCTTCACCTACTTGCCTCAATTCTGATAACGGACTTCTTCACACTTAGTGCACATAAACGATGTCAAATGTGTATGTGCTGTCTTTAATTCTGATGTGTGCCATTATTACAGTAAACAAGTAATAATTGTGGACTAATTGCTGTCTGAGGTAACTGGAGTGTAAACATAATTTCTCCACTGTGAGACCAATCAAGTATATCTCAAATAATCCATATCACACGACATACAAGCCACTAATCAAAGAATCCAATCGGCCATTATATAATTCCACACATCCACGTGGCTCAAATCAATAACCAATAGTACTATCATTTACATATTCACAACATATAGCCAATATTTGTTATGTGTGAACAAAAAAATCTCCAGGTCAATTGTATGTGGTGATGTAGCTGTATCCATGGAGATTTTTTTAAGGGTGTCTCACCTTTTTGTCTGAGTATGCTTGGCTCCAAACTTTAATCTGTTTTAAAGACACCTAGCAGCCACTATCTTGGGGCCCATCCATTGAAGTGGAGCAGGTATAGTTCAGCCTGCAGCTGGCCACATCACCTACACCATCTGTGGAATGTTATCAAAGGATCGGACTTACCGCTGAAGACCAGTTTAGCATGTTAACTGTAAAGTTGCTGTCAAAGCTGATGTTACAGTGGGTTAGTGGCTTTGACTGATTGATTGATTGATTGATTCTTATTTGCTCTCTGTCTCAGTTCCTGCCTGCATGAGCTGTGTGATGTCAGCCGGCATGGAGTAATGAAGATTGAAGTTTGCTGCACTGGCTTTTGATGGATGTCCAGCCTCGCAAAGGAGGATCAGAGGACAAGCATTTGGACTGAGCTGATGTGAGATGAATGTGACTATTTTGCACAGAGATGTGTGCAGTTTCCAGCTTTTGAACCTCAGAACTATCTGCACTTTATGGGGGGTTGGAGACGCATCAGGGTTGGGGTGAGAACTGGGCGATGTCCTAATGACTGATCTGGCTTCAAAATGACTAATTTAAGAGCGCAGTCTGTTTGGCCGGGACTCTGGTCTTTGCCTTCTGGTTGTCCTTTTGACCATCTGTCATTGTGAACACTGGACTATACACAATCCATGGTTGCTTTTCTGCAATATTTACATCACTGTGTTCTGACAGTTTTGTACATTCTTTTATTTGTTAAATCCAAAAGGATAGTCACCCCGTCAATACTGAGCACAGTCCAGCTAAACAGCTAATGGCTAATTAACAAAGCTAACTTTTCATGAACAGATTGTCTTTTTAGCTAACTTTGAAAACCAGGAGTGAACCAATTATTGAACTTTATTTAATTCTGCTAGCTTTAAGTAAGCTCACATTTTATTTAATAAAGTTTAACAGTCAAAAATGTTTCTGAACCCTAAAGATCATTTATATGTTTCTGTTGGCAAGGTAACAAGCACTTTCTGTACTGTAAATGAACTGTATGCTGTTTAATTTTTATTTATGTGTGTGTTGATCATCATCTGATCCTGGCTTGCTGACTCTTTTTGGGAACCCCCATGTTTGCAGTAGAACATTAAAATTTCAGGTTAAAAAGTTAGGTTCAGTTCAGGTTAAAAGTTAATAGTTAGCAATAGCTTTAGCTAAATGTGTTAGTGAATTAGTGTTCTGTTAACTTTTCAGGCAGTGGATTAGTGGCAATCAAAGCTAACTTTTAGGGTTAGCTGTGCTGTCCAGTGCACCCCACTAAGGGCCCGTCCACATGGAGATGAGTTTAGGTGTATCCACAAAAATTTTGTACTGTATCTGTGTTTCATCCACACGGAACCAGCATTTTCAGAGCACAAAAATTATACTTTTTGAAAACGGTTCCCGGAGTTGATAAATCTCAAATCTCCACCTTTGCATTTTCTTGTGGACAACCAATACCCTACCTTTTTGAAATGATGATGTCATAGCCCCACCTATCTAACCTCAGCTGAAAGATGTCATGTCTTTATCTGTCATGTGTCTCGGATACTACATCTGAAACGCATCCGCTATAATCAGCGTAATTGGACTGACACGATTCCCAGTCAACCTTCTCTTGTAGTTGAGTCAAATTATAATCCAGTGTGAGTCAAAGCAGAAGTTCTACTTTGTATGCATGCTCCACATCTTCTTCATTTTTTTTCTCAGAGCATTACAGCGCAACATACAGGCCTGGCATATATACACTACAGCATTTTCAGTCATTTTCAGTGGGGTTTTTTTGTGTACAGAGATATTTGTTTAAATGGTGCCGTGTTTGTGGAACTTTGTTTTTTAAAATACAAAGATTGTACAGTAGTGTTCAGAATAATAGTAGTGCTATGTGACTAAAAAGATTAATCCAGGTTTTGAGTATATTTCTTATTGTTACATGGGAAACAAGGTACCAGTAGATTCAGTAGATTCTCACAAATCCAACAAGACCAAGCATTCATGATATGCACACGCTTAAGGCTATGAAATTGAGCTATTAGTAAAAAAAAATAAAGTAGAAAAGGGGGTGTTCACAATAACAGTAGTGTGGTATTCAGTCAGTGAGTTCATCAATTTTGTGGAACAAACAGGTGTGAATCAGGTGTCCCCTATTTAAGGATGAAGCCAGCACCTGTTGAACATGCTTTTCTCTTTGAAAGCCTGAGGAAAATGGGACTTTCAAGACATTGTTCAGAAGAACAGTGTAGATTGATTAAAAAGTTGATTGGCGAGCGGGAAACTTATACGCAGGTGCAAAGAATTATAGGCTGTTCATCACAATGATCTCCAATGCTTTAAAATGGACAAAAAAAAAAAAAAACAGACGCGTGGAAGAAAACGGAAAACAACCATCAAAATGGATAGAAGAATAACCAGAATGGCAAAGGCTCACCCATTGATCACCTCCAGGATGATCAAAGATAGTCTGGAGTTACCTGTAAGTGCTGTGACAATTAGAAGACGCCTGTGTGAAGCTAATTTATTTGCAAGAATCCCCGCAAAGTCCCTTTGTTAAATAAAAGACATGCAGAAGAGGTTACAATTTGCCAAAGAACACATCAACTAGCCTAAAGAGAAATGGAGGAATATTTTGTGGACTGATGAGAGTAAAATTGTTCTTTTTGGGTCCAAGAGCCACAGACAGTTTGTGAGACGACCCCCAAACTCTGAATTCAAGCCACAGTTCACAGTGAAGACAGTGGTTATACAACTAAATACTAGTTTAGTGATTCACAGCATTGCTAAAAAAGCAGTTTGAACATAATAGTTTTGAGTTTGTAGCATCAACAGCAGATGCTACTATTATTGTGAACACCCCCTTTTCTGCTTTTTTTTACTAATAGCCCAATTTCATAGCCTTAAGAGTGTGCATATCATGAATGCTTGGTCTTGTTGGATTTGTGAGAATCTACTGAATCTACTGGTACCTTGTTTCCCATGTAACAATAAGAAATATACTCAAAACCTGGATTAATCTTTTTAGTCACAGGGAACTACTATTATTCTGAACACTACTGTATCTATTTCCTTGTGGTCAAGGCCTAATCCTGGTCTGCTTAAGGTTTCTTCCCTTGATCAAACAAGCGTCATCAGGAGTTCACATATCCCCACAACTCAGTAATACAGGGGGTCAGGAGATCACCAAAGTACACTCTTATGTTAAATATGATGGAAATTGGTCAACTGGTTCTTGAGATATTACGCTAACAAGCGAAAACAGCTGGACGGACGTGTTGATTGCTTTATCCCCCGTGTTTCTTAGTAAGTCCCTTCGGTTGCTCCCTTGTTTGCACTTGGGTTCGCCACAACAGATCCAAGGCAGACCTGCATGTTGATTTGGCACGTTTTACGGCAGATGCCCTTCCTGACGCAACTCTAAGTTGTGTAAAGAAATGTAGCAGGGGTGGGGTTTGAACCGGGAAACTTTCACACTGAAACCAAGAGTACTAACCACTTGGCCACCAGCCCCGCATACCCCGGTATTTCCTACTGGGGGGATAAAAATATGGGCTCACCATTGTGGGTAAAGCTCATGTGTATCACTTATGTTGTGATTTAGGGGTGTATATATCAACTGAATTGAAAATATGTGAAAGTATCACTAACATCTGTTTCATTTTAACTTAAAAGAAAGATGGTGAAGAATGAATGAAGCTTTTGATACATTCTCATCTTTTTTTTTTTACTCACTTTTGTGTGAGATGAAGGTGAACCTTTGTGTCATGCATATAAATACCTGAAAAAGCCAAATAGCAAAGTAGTTATTCATACCCCAAAACGGAATGAATGTGCCCCATTGGGGACACGTTCAATAGCCACAACAGCACAATTATAGCTCAAAGAAAGATGAAGCAATTTTGTCAACGCCTATCAGAAATGGCATTTGGATCTTTAGCAAATGACATTTACGAAGGGTGGGTACATTTTACTTGGATAATTTGACTGCAGATAATTAAATGCTTCATTTTGTTATTATTTCATGGTAGACAATGAGAGACTGACAGCTGTGAAGAATGGGAGCTGGAAGAGAGGAAAAATGGCAATCTTAAACTTGGGTTGTTATTTTGCAGATCTGTGTTGTATCTGCTGAAATAAAAGCCCCCGTGCAGCAGAGCCTTTGGGACTCCTGGCAACAGGAATCAAAAATGTTTAAGTAGAAAATGATTTACAGCTAGCTGAGCGCCATAATCTGGAAAAAGAAAAAAAAAGGAGAAAGGAATAAAAATGTGGGTTTGTAAAATTACTAGTGCTGTTTGAGAATCCTTTGGATACTAATATATTTCACAAAGATGCTGCATAACCATTTTATCTTGTTAAAATCTATTTGATTTGATTACTCTTCAGCATGTAAAATGATTTTTGCATATGTATGCCTTTAGGCGCAGTGCAGAGTAGACGGTATGAAAAAAAATAAAACTGGAGAGATGGCTTGGTATCAAAGCTTGGATATGAGAGATGATATCCCACCCCAAGATTAAGACCCATTTTTCATTCTGTATATACACTGAAAAAGTATGGCATTTGCAGCCAAACCACAGACACATTGACCATATCTCTCCAGTCAGATTTGTAGGATTGTAATACCAGATTTAGGTAGGATTACTTTGAAATGTATTCAATTACTGAGTACCGAGGGTGTTCCGTGGGAAATCCTGCCAGAAGAGGGGGTGAGCCAATGCACAAACACAGCCAGTATTACGTTTGTTGGAATGCCCATTTCAATAAATTGTTTAATTACATCACAAATAAAAAAAATAATAAAATCACAAATAACTCACCCGTTTGTATCCATTTTTGTCCTGTGCAAATCCTTTTTTCATTCATTAAATGTGTTGCTTGTTAGCTGATGACTGGCGACGAGTCCGTCAAAAAGTTGTGTACATGCTCAAAACTTTAAGCGGACATTACACAGAGAACTTCCCAATGGTTATTTTATCCTCTACTTGTTTGTAGCTTGCCAGTGAATGTGAAGCTGCTTTCTTATGTTGACAGCAGAAATGCCATCACAGCAGAATTCCGTCCGCAGTGGAAACTAGAAGTTCTACTGTCTTAACCTTCACAAAAGGTAGCCATTGTCCCATAACACTTCCTATTTTCTTGCTTTCCCCCCTTCAAAATATGAGCACACATTGCTACATAAACTTCAATTCAACTGCCAGTGCACACTGATGATGTCATCACAGGTAAGATGACAAAGGCAAGAAAATGTAGTGAAAACTCTTTTTTTGTTGTTGTTTTCTTTTATGATGATTTAGGGTCACATTTTTTTTTTTAATTTTGGGTGGCATTTAATCCACTTTAATCAAAATTAATTTAATTTGGGGTGGGCGTTCAACCAACTTTCTTCAAAAAAGGGGGCGGGCCTATGCTTGGTTCTGGGCATGCCAAAGTGCATAGTATATATATATATATATATATATATATATATATATATATATATATATATATATATATATATATATATATATATAGGGCAGCACGGTGGCTTAGTGGTTAGCACTGTTGCCTCACAGCGAGAAGGTTCAATTCCCGTGGCCTTTCTGTGTGGATTTTGCATGTTCTCCCCGTGTTTGCGTGGGTTTCCTCCGGGTGCTCTGGTTTCCTCCCACATCCAAAGACATGCGGGTTAGGTGGATTGGAATCTTTAAAAAATTGTCCTTAGGTGTGCGTGTGGGTGTGTCTGTTTGTTTGTCTATTTGTGGCCCTGCGACAGACTGGCGTCCTGTCCTGGGTGTACCCCGCCTCACGCCCTATGACTGCTGGGATAGGCTCCAGCCCCCCGTGACCCTTAATTGGACTAAGCGGTAGAAGATGGATGGATGGAGATATATATATATAAAATCTCTCTCTCTCTCTCTCACTCACTCACACACACACACACGCGCGATTACAATACTCTGCTAGCGTGATGGTGTGCCGGGTAACAACAGTAGGTCAAAACATGGTTGAAAGTGGACCTGCATGTTGATTTGGCACAAGTTTTATGCCAGATGCCCTTCCTGACACAACTCCACATTACATATGGAAGTGTGGTAGGGGTGGGGTTTGAACCAGGAACTTTCTGCACTGAAACCAAGTGCACTAACTACTTGGCCACCACCCCTGAACCAAAAATATATGCATGTAAAACAACTTTAAAATCAGCCACTGTCAATTTACAACAGTTAACCCCAAAAATTCAATAAGATGGAATTATCCCCAGTTAATTACCAAACTGACTGACAGATATTATAAGTTATAGGTTGTATGTCTGAGGTATACTAAGATGTGAGACTCCTACAAGCTGTGAAGCCAGACGTCTCAGCTCTGTGGGCCACTAACCACAGGTATCAGCCAAGTAAGGTTTAGGATGTCTATAATGACTTTTGAAACACTGCCACTACCTTTATTTTCTGTGTTGCTTTGAAGTAAACAAGAACGGACTCCTGTGACATTTGACCTAAAGTACACAGTCTCTGTTATTCTAGGGAAAGAATCACAGGAAGCACATTTAATTGTATTATCACCATGGTGAGAAATGGGAAGCTGGGAACCGTTTTAGGGCACACAGGCGAGGACAATGTCTCTTTTCTGGTGTGAGGGAGAACAAAATGAGATCGTTCACTCCCACGTGGGCTCTAATGAAGCCCAAAATGCAGCCAAGCCCTGTCATGTGCAGCTTCTATTGAATGAACAAATGATTCCCATCCAAGTAGGAAGACACGACACTGGCGGATGACATCTATTCCCCAAACGACAAACTAAACCCAATTAAGACCGTTGGCACTGCGGCATCTACAAGAACAGAACACACTTCTAACTTTCGTCATAAATTATACAGGATGTAAATCATGCAGAAAGCAGAACGTCAGAAAAACACAAAAAGAGAAATCAACTATCAGGTGTTCAGATTATAAACTCATGCACAGAGTTGAAATTACACCAAAGTCTGGGAGGAAAAAAAGCTTTCAGGTGAACTGGGCATGTGTATAGATAGGAGCTTTTTGGAAAATCTGTCAAAAGCAGCACAACAAAGAAAATGTCAGGGAGGCTTCAAACATTAAGAGACTTTTCGTTTGACCTTCCCGTTTTGTTTTTGTTGCCACCTGAGCTGCGCTGAGATTTATGCCTTCATGGTAGCAACTCAACATGAATGATAAGCTAAACAGAGGCAAACACAACCTCTGCACCGCCGAGAAAAAAAATGCCCATTTGAGCGCCTTAGCTGAAAAATTGAATTCCCTTTCACCCTCCGTCATGGCGAGGTTTGTGTTCTCATCACTGAGAGAAAAGAGAAACCTAAACATCCATAGAGACCAAGAACAACAAAAAGAAAATACGAAAAGATCCCTCTTTGACCTTTTGGAAATGATAGCTGAGAGTAAATACTTGAATAAAAGCCTGCACATGCACTTTTTGATGAATGCTACAGTCTGAGATCTTGGGTAATTCTATGTTCACAGATCTCATGGGAAAGGGTCGACTGGAGGTAATGCATAATGTACTTTCACCTTTTCAGACCGCTGACCTTGATGAAGGTAATATAACCTCACACATCCTTTTAAAACTCAGTGGCAGTGAGCTGTGAGCTCAGCTTTTATGCTCTTTAACCATTTAATCACGGAGCCTTGAGAAAGTCATTAATGGATACCTCTGAATGAGTGAGACACCCTCTTTAGAATCGAGATATACAAGATATCTGACAGACGACAGCTTATATAGGAAGCGAAATGAGGGCGAATCATTTAAAAGATGGTGTTATTTACAGTCACATGGGCACACACTGTAACTACAGAGGGCAGGATCATCTGTCAGGATGATGGGTTTGTCATCACTGAACCCCAACAAAGCAAACACCTTTTATGTGTGACTCCTCTAAACCCAAGATGAAGGAAATGGATGGGAATGATCTTGAAATGTCTCAAAAAAAAAGAATACTGTTTGATTTTAATGGGGATGAGTTCTGTTGTGTTGCCTTGGTGTTTGCTCTGCTCTGCTCCTTTCCTGTTTCTCCAGTTGCCACATCACAGATATGATTTGCCACACCTGTCTGCATCATCAACACCTGTATTTAAACCCCGGGCTTTCCACTCCAAACTTGCCAGAAACTCAACTCAGCTAAATGGTGCCTGGCCTCAGTAGATCCTTGTAGGTTTACTGTTCTTTGTATATTTCCATGGCTCTGTGTTTCCAGTTTTTGACATTTCTCTTGTGCTCCTTGTTTTCAGTGTTCCTGTCTCCAGTCAGCTCCTTTGTGACCGCCTGGTTCTGGTCCTCTGTCCACATCTCATTCTGGTCAAGCCTGTGTATTCCTGCTCTGGTGCCTCCTCTTCGATCGACTGCAATATTCTTTTACTCTGTGTTCAAATAAATTATTACTTTGTTTTCACCACAGCTCTCCGCAATTTGGGTCCAAATCATTCAGTGGTTTAGCCGTAACAGCCTTCAACACATTAGCAGGTTGCAATTCAGGGTGAATTTAATACACCGTGTTACATTGTATATAGTTATGTTTGACTTGATCAGTTCCATCCAAAATTGAGCCACAGAACCCTCAACTAACACTTCCATGTTTAATCCATATGAGCCAAGCAACCAAGAGAAAAGGTCTTCTATGACTTCAGTAGCCACAGGTGTATCTGGAGCCAGTTCAGAGGAACTGGTTGTAGATACATACACTATAGTCATATTTGGGGGAGGGGGGTGGTCTAGAACCCTGTTTCCCAACCTGTGGTCAGAGCCCCCTTTAGGGGGACACCAAAGATCACAGGAGGAGGAGGTTACCCATTAAATAAAGTCATAGGAACACTTACTTAACTATCAATGCTAATTAAAGACATTGCTCTTTGGATGACCTAAAGAGAATAGGGGTGGGGGGGGGGGGGGGAAGGTTAGGGCAGTGGTGGGCACAGCTAACCAAAAAGTTGCTTCGATAACAGCTAATCAGCTAACTGAAAAGTTATCTTTTATGAAGCTAAACCGATAAACCACCCAAAAAATGATCGGAAGCTACAACTAACCGATAACCAATGACATTCAATATTGTCTTTGGTACACTTGCAACTACTAAGAAGCTGATTTTGAGTTTAAAGCTTTGTTTACACATAGGCAAGAAGCGTTACAAATGTCATATTTGCATCATTCTTGGCACAGTCCTGATATTCTTAACTTGACTTAACGCATCTGAATAGGTTTCTTAAGGTTCGTTTACACATAAACAAGACGCGTTACGAATGTCATTTTTCTGTCATTCGTGACACATTCCTGACGTTCTTAATGTGACTTAAGGCATCTGAATAGGTTTCTTAATAGTGCGTGTTAGTGCGTGATATTCTTGATATTCGTGGAGCATGTTTTTGCCTGTCAAAAAATCTTCCACGAATGTCACACACCACCCTCATTTTGTCTCACGTCGTGGAGGTCACAACTGCGCGTACTGATCCGTCTTGATGAGTATTGATCCTTAATAGAACGTGACAACGTTCGTAGTGGTTCCTGTGATGGTTCTTGGAGCCCAAACTGTCACGCGTTATAACGAAGTCACACGGAAACTGTCAAGTTTTGACACGACTTGTAATGCGGCGTCACATTTCACTGCGCGCCACGACGGATCAGTTTTCTATCACGTGCGCACAATTAAACTCGGCTTCAAATGTCGGTCCACAGTTACTGCTGAAGCTCCTCAGGACGCTCCTGCAGGTGTTCCACCTGCTGTAACCGATGAGCGGGAGAACGAGTCTGAACCAGAGGAACCAGAGGAGCAAGAGGAGACTCACGTGCAGCCAGACATCTCTGCACCTCCTCCAGTCCGGCGGAGGAAGAAGCGTGCGCACAATTAAACCCTGTGCTGCACAAAATTGTTTGATTGCTGACACCAAGTCAGCTAAAAGTCAAATTTCAGTGCTCTTCAGCGCGCTCCTGCAGGTGTTCCACCTGCTGTATGTGCCTGATATTTGGGGAAATGCGCCAGATGAGAGCCACATGAAGCCACACATCTGGTGCTGTCTTTTTCCTCCTCTCTGCGTCACTCCATGGCACAGAGCCCAACTACGCATGCAGTCACAAAGTTCTTCTGAAAAACTGGAGTGATCTGAATTCGGTTGGATGAATATGGGTGTGTGTGTGTGTGGAGACAATTCACCTCGTTCACAACGTGACAGAACTTAACGATGCGCTGTTACGTGCAATAGCGCGTAACAACGCGGAACACTATTCTTGACCGTGCCTAATGGTTCCTGATAATTCTCTGGAAACATGTGCCATTAATCATAACATGTGGTAACAGGTTGCAGCAGTTCCTGAGGACACCTGATGCCTCTGCCCCGAATAATCACATTCGTGATCAGCGGCCAAGAATGTGTACTTCGTGGCATTCGTGACTTGTCGTCGTTATGTGTAAATGTAGCATTAATAGTGCGTGTTGGTGCGTGATATTCGTGATTTTCGTGGAATTGCCACTTTAAATGAAATGACACCTCTTTCCAAATGCTGTAATACAGACAATAAACTACAATTGACTGAAACATTTTTTTCCCTCCCAAAATGAGACGCCCTGCATTCTTTATGAATTGCATCCTGACGTGCAGCACAGCACAGCTGCAAGAGCTCAGCTCAGATGTATGGAAAGACATTCATGCCAATAATGTCTGAAAGGAAATATGTTTGACAAAAACTACCGATTTTGTTTATTTCTATTTATGTCCAGAGATCAAGGATCCACCATGTAGAAATTATTATGTTCAGAATTTAAGGATCCGGTGACCAATTTCATATTTATTTACTTTAAGACTCAATAAAATGTTGTTAACATAGAAAACCTGTAAAGCCAACTTTTAGTACACAGAAAATTCACAGGAAGTATTGATGAGCGGAATCTATAGTGGTATCGATAGATAAAATTTTATCAATACCCATCCCTAGTGTTGATCCTTAATAGAGCGTGACAGTGTTCTTCCTTGACGTGCACACAATTAAACCCTGCTGCACCGCATTCAGTTTCATTGCTGCAGTATGCTAAAGGAGGACAGTGAGGCCAAGTTGGCTAAAAGTTTTGTTCCAGTGCTCATCAGCGCGCTCCTGCAGGTGTTCCATCTGCTGCATGTACCTGATATTTGGGAAAATGAGCAAGACAAGAGCCACGTGGAGCCACACATCTGGCTCAGCAACTGACGGTTGGATGAATATGGGTGTGTGTGTGTGTGGAGACAATTCACCTAATTCACAATGTGACAGAACTTAACGATGCGCTGTTACGCGCAACAACGCAGAAAGTTATCCTTGAGCGTGCGTAATGGTTCCTAATAATTCTCCAGCAACACGTGCCATTAATCGTAATGCATGGTAACAGGTTGCAGCAGTTCCTGAGGACACCTGACGCTTCTGCCTCAAATCATCACATTCGTGATCAGCGGCCAAGAATGTATACGAGGTCTGTTAGAAAAGTATCAGACCTTTTTATTTTTTTCAAAAACCATATGGATTTGAATCACGTGTGATTGCATCAGACAAGCTTGAACCTTCGTGCGCATGCGTGAGTTTTTTCACGCCTGTTGGTTGCGTCATTCGCCTGTGAGCAGGCTTTGTGTGAGCACTGGTCCACCCTCTCGTTTTTTTATTGCGAATAAATGTCTGAACAATTTGGAGCTTTGCTGCATCAATTTTTTTTCCAGAAACTGTGAGAGACCTCCAGGTGGACACCGTTCGGAAAATTAATATGGCTTTCAGGGACGATTTTATGGGGATTATACAGATTAAGGAGTGTTACTGCTGCTTTAAGAATGGCCCACAACTGCTGAGAGCGCGGCACGCTCCCAGCGCCGATCGACATGCTCAGACCCCGCTGAAACAACCAGATCATTTCCAACGTGATGGCTTTGTTGATCCGGGACCTCATCTGACTTTCACAAAAAGGCAGAAGGCGTGGACATCAGCACTTTTTCGGCACATTCCACTGTTACAGGAGTTTTTTTCATGGAAAGAAAAGCGGAGGGACGCGCCACGGAGCCATTCATTACGCGGCACAAAACCACCTCCCTGTTGGTCTCACAGGACGGCTTTCAGGTGGATTTCAGACGGCTGTTGGTGGCTTTTCAGTCGTGTGATTATCCGATTGTGATTGTGCATGAGCTGGACATGCCCCAACATGTCCTGGAAGGCTTCATCACGGTGTTGCTTTGTGCCATGCGGCTCCACCGCGACGAAAGAGGAGCAGCTCCACCGCGCTCCTCTTTCCATGACAAAAACTCCTGTAACAGTGGAATGTGCCGTTCATTTCTAAACTGAATGCTGTCTTGATCCAGTATGTCATCTGACTAGCACAGGAATTGTGAAAAGACGTAGACATCAGCACTTTTTCAGCACATTAACACAGATGTGCGGAGGAGTTCCGCGCGTCGCGGTGGAGCCACATGGCGCAAAGCAACGCCGTGATGAAGCCTTCCAGGACATGTTGGGGCATGTCCAGCTCATGCACAATCACAATCGGATAATCACATGACTGAAAAGCCACCGACAGCCGTCTGAAATCCACCTGAAAGCCGTCCTGTGAGACCAACATGGAGGTGGTTTTGTGCCGCGTAATGAATGGCTCCGTGGCGCGTCCCTCCGCTGTTCTTTCCATGAAAAAAACTCCTGTAACAGTGGAATGTGCTGAAAAAGTGCTGATGTCCACGTCTCCTGCCTTTTTGTGAAAGTCAGATGAGGTCCCGGATCAACAAAGCCTTCACGTTGGAAATGATCTGGTTGTTTCAGCGGGGTCTGAGCATGTCGATCGGCGCTGGGAGCGCGCCGCGCTCTCAGCAGTTGTGAGCCGTCCTTAAAGCGGCAGTAACACTCCTTAATCTTAAAAAAATTGATGCAGCAAAGCTCCAAATCATTTAGACATTTATTTGCAATAAAAAAAACGATGAGAGGGTGGACCAGTGCTCACACAAAGCCTGCTCACAGGCGAATGACGCAACCGACAGGCGTGAAAAAACTCACGCATGCGCACAAAGGTTCAAGCTTGTCTGATGCAATCACACGTGATTCAAATCCATATGGTTTTTGAAAAAAATAAAAAGGTCCGATACTTTTCTAACAGACCTCGTACTTTGTGGCATTCATGACTTGTTGCCATTATGTGTAAATGCAGCTTTAACACCACGATCACTTCTGGTAGCATCAAAGGCGATCACAAACCCAAACAATGAGTCAGCACCTCTGTCTTTGTGCGCCCTGCTCACTGCTGGAAGCTCCTGTTTACTACATATTTTGCAGACACACACACACACACACGCACACACACACACACACACACACACACATACATAACTCCATTAATGTCAATTCTGTCATTTGTACAAAGTTAAAATATAACACATATCTTTTAATTTTAAATAATGCACTAATTCTGAAGTTTTGTAACAAACACAGACAGATGCCAAAGGGATTATGGGTAAAATGAGCCTCCGCTATCATTGATTGGTTGACTCATTCATTCTATGTAAAAATCAACACGTTAATGTGGTTAATGTGAGGTGTGTGTTGGTGTTTACATATATGCCATTTTGTTTATTTGTAAAAAAAAAAAAAAAAAAAGCCATTTGCAAAAGCCAAAACTCAAGTTGTGATTAGACAACTGTCTGTTATAACTGGGGTCAAGTAGAACACTGCCATCTACTGGCACCCAGATGTTCAGACCCTAGCTCATAATCACAGAGAGAAAACACGACAATTGTAAATTAACATTATACAACAAAAATGTACATTTTTATGCTTTTCATCCACTGCCAGAGGCTGCAGCAACTCTCTGGCGCACAAAGGATTATGGGATATCTCAATACTTAGGGCGAATACTGCCATGAACACTATTGGCCAGGAGATCGCAGTAGAGACCCTGAAAACTTGCTAAAACAAATATTCCAAATACATAATCCGTGTCTGCTACGTTTAAGATGCGTGGAATTTAATAAACGCAAACTGAATTTCAGACATCTTATATATACATTACTCTGGAACAAAGAGGACAGACAGTGTTTGACATAAGCAGGACGTTAAAGAGCAAACAGGAAGCGATTGCAGCTCACAGTGATTCCAACTGAAGATAATAGAGAAGCAACCTGAGCTTCTTCTGGCATTTTTACATAAAACAAACAGAATAACAACGTCTATAAACCCAGAGAATATACGAGGTCTGTCCAAAAAGTATCGTACCTTTTTATTTTTTTCAAAAACTATATGGATTTGAATCACGTGTGATTACATCAGCCAAGCTTGAACCTTCGTGCACATGCGTGAGTTTTTCCATGCCTGTCGGTTGCGTCATTCGCCTGTGGGCAGGCTTTGAGTGAGCACTGGTCCACCCCTCCCGTCGGATTTCTTTTGTCTGAGAACTTGCTGAGAGACTGCCGCTTTGCTCCATGGAATTTTTTTCAGAAACTGTTAGAGACAGGCAGTTGGAAACCATTCAATAGATTCAGTTGGATATCGGTGAAGATTCTGTCGGCGTCACGCAGATTATGGACTGTTAAAACCTTTTTAAAGACGGCCCACAGCGGCAGAGGGCGCGCGGCGCACCGAGCGGCCATTCGACAGGCTGGATCAACCAGAAAAATACACCTCTGTCTTGGAAGTTTCACAGGACATGTTGGGGCATGTCCAGCTGTTACACAATTTCTCGGATACTCACTCGACTGAAAGCCATCGAAAGCCGTCTGAATCTTCTGAATGGTTTCCAACACGGAGGTGTTTGTTTTTTGCTGCGCGTCCTGAGCGGCTCCGTGCCACCGCGCGAAATCCTCCGCACGTCTTTCATTACAAAATCTCCTGTAACAGTGGAATGTGCCGCAAAAGTGCTATGTCCAGCTCTGTTGCCATTTCTGTGGTAGTCACATGATGTCCCAGATCAACACAGCATTCAGTTTAGAAATGATCTGGTTGATCCAGCCTGTCGAATGGCCGCTTGGGGCGCCGCGCGCCCTCTGCCGCTGTGGGCCATCTTTAAAAAGGTTTTAACAGTCCATAATCCACGTGACGCTGACAGAATCTTCACCGATATCCAACTGAATCTATCGAATGGTTTCCAACTGCCTGTCTCTAACAGTTTCTGAAAAACATTTCATGGAGCAAAGCGGCAGTCTCTCAGCAAGTTCTCAGACAAAAGAAATCCGACGGGAGGGGTGGACCAGTGCTCACTCAAAGCCTGCCCACAGGCGAATGACGCAACCGACAGGCGTGGAAAAACTCACGCATGCGCACGAAGGTTCAAGCTTGGCTGATGCAAGCGCACATGATTCAAATCTATATAGTTTTTGAAAAAAAATAAAAAGGTCCGTTACTTTTTGGACAGACCTCGTATTCACAAGAGTTTTAGGCACAATATACAAAGGGTTTAATGCTCTTGTCCATGTGGAGCCTGATCAGAGCATCTCAAATGCATTTCTCCTGTCGTGAATGTACTGAGATTACCCATAATGCACTAGAGACAGCATGTCCATACTAAAACTTTCAAAATTAGTGCATTAATTTGAAACTAAAACATATATCTGATATTTAACTTTATAAAACTTCAGATGTGACGTTAATTTAAATAACTTTCCTGAAATTAGTTTGGTTAAAATTTTAACCATAACTTAAAACTGTATGCCTCTGAGTGATATTGATCATGAGTGATATTGCCAATGAGTCAGTATGGGGTTAAAAGATTTTTTTTTTTCTTTTGCTTACTGTCTTTTCTGTGACCAGTTCTCCTTTGTCTGCAGAGAATAGAGTGGTTACTCTTCGAACTAGCTCTTCTCTGTTTGTGGAGGATATAACTGTACATCTACTACAAATCATTTAACAGGTAGGTACTCAAATCTTTTATATCGGACTTCATAAATGTTTGTAGCTGTTAAGCTTTGTTCACTGCGCCTCCAAAAATATGTTAGTCTAAAAATAAATTATCAGACCAAAACCTATCGGAAGATAATTAGTCTGCTGATGGTTTTCAAAATTATCTTAAAACCTAATCCGATAATGAAAACATTAGCTTCCATAATTAGCAGATTAGCGGAACTGTGCCCGCCACTGGGTTAGGATTATTGTTTTGGGGAGCTCCAGAGAAAAAAGATTGGGAACCACCAGTCAAGAGGTTAGAGATGTGGACTTGTGATTAGAAGAACCTTGGTTGATTGATTCCTCATCTGGGGAATCACTGACGTGCCTTGGGCCAGGTTCTTAATCCCTTAAGGTGTGCTCCTTGTGCAGTTGAATGGCTTTGCATGGCTACACACTGCTGGTGTGTGAGGCATCACTGTAAAGTACTTCAAGCATTTGCTTCAGATGAAAAAGTGCTATAGAAATTCATTTACCATTCTAGACTTCCCTTATACTGTAAAAAACACTGGGCCCAAATTTTAACCTTATTTCCTCAACAACAAAAAATCATTTTGTTCTTGGTTGGACCGCAGTCACTTCATCTATGGGCCCCATCGAAGCAAAACTGAAGTTATTTTGTTCACGGATGTGCACATGGGACCAACTACAATAACACCCCCCCGCCCACCACCACCACCACCACCACCAAACACACTGCTGTTGTGCATTTTGAGCTCAGGGAAGAGTTACTTTCCTTTCAAGGTTTCTGTGTTACAGCATAGGAGAAACACCCTTAAAAACAACAAAAAATTGTGTGCATGTGCCTCAACACTTTTTAGTTCAACAGAATGAGCAGAACACATTGAATGCTTATTTCTGTAATTACTTGCACCTGTAGTATTTAGCAGAAGGGCGTTCTTCCTGCTGCTATATTGGGAACTCACTGACCTCTGTTCTGCTGTAATCATGTGCTTTGTGCACTGAATAGCACCTGTGACATGCAGGTGTGAGTGTGCGTCTGTGCACAGGTAGCCCACCCCCCCAAAAAATAACATAACCAGCAACAAGAATACATACTGTACAATGGAAAAAAATGTGTGTATTTAAACAAATTAGTTCCCATGACTAAATTATTTACCGAATAAATAGTTACAGCTCCATGTAATTAAAGCTAACTCTGTTATCACACCCACACCCCTCCTCATTAACATGGTTCACTCTGATGACTCTTAAGCAGGTGATTGGGCCTGAGAGCCTCTTTTGCACCAACAGCCTGCTGAAGCACAGCAAATGTGAACACACCAAGATTAGGTTCTGTTCAAGTTCCCTCTATGAACATTTAACAAGGTTATTCTGCAAAATTTTGTGTGAGTGGATGAATGTGGATCACTGTAATGAATATTGAGGATGTTCTGTCAGGTGAAAAGGTGCTTTTATATGTGCAGTCAATTCCCATTTACATTTGATAAACTGATTCAAATGTGCATTTGTTTACATTGTCATTTAATTATGTTTAAATAATGAGTCTGTTTTGAACTGTACACTAGTCTGTGTGTGGTTCCATCGAGTCTGTGGTACGTAATCATTTTTATGTTTGTGGATTGTTTTTATTTCATTATAGTATTGTGGTTTGACTTTGGAACAGAAAGCTATCATTATTTTTGTTTTTGCTTGAACAGATTTTGGACACACATCCCAGCGTGTTTGAGTTTTTCCTCACTAGTTCTGCCAAAGATGCAGAACGTCTCGTTTCCTTGTAGGGCCAAAGACTTTTCCCTGGAAAAACCAACTAATCACCATATGGAGAAAACATAGTGTGGTTTAATAGAACATAGCAAAGTGCAGAAATGTTACAAGCCAATACTTTAATTGTTGACGTCCCCATATTGGACCAGTCTAAAATACAAACTGTTCTGTATGTAAAACCTGTGAAATCACACTAATATTGTCTAACATCCACTAAAATGTTCTGTATTTATTTTAGTGGCACCCCAGTCGTCTTTCTTATTAAAGAAGAGCTGTGATCAGGGAATGTTTTGTATGTTCTAATGCTGGCAACATTCAAAGTTAATATTTAGTGGTGTGTGTGTGTGTGTGTGTGTGTGTGTGTGTGTGTGTGTTCAGATTTCACCAGGGTGCTCCAGTATTTTTGGCGGTGCAGCAACAGCTGCTGTGCGTTAATATTCAGATAATGGTGCTCCTTCTGTGTGCACACTTCACTGTAGTGAAAGCTTTGCTTGTACTCGCAGTTTTTTAAAGTCAGGGAATGAAAAGCTGTGGGTGTTCAGTGCATTTATGTTCCTTGCAAATTGACTTTTAATACATAAAAGATGAAAATCCAGATGAACAGTCAATAGCTGAAAAAAATGTTAGACGAACACAGTCAGGGACATCAAGCGAAAGGTGACAAAGAACACAAAGGGCTGCTTTGACAAGAAAGCTAAAAAGGCGAGAAGCCGCAAAGAAGCATTTGAGTGAAAATACACAAATGATCAGGTGAAATGATTCTTGTAGCTAATCTTTTGTTTGGTCTGCAGACCAAACAAAGAAATGTTATTTTTTGCTTCTTCATTGTATTCTAGTTTTATCATCAGGTGTCAATTTTACTCTTACTTTTGATCCTGTGTTCATCACGGTATCGGTCTTGTCCAGCAAACATGTAGACAAGCAGGTGGGTTAGTCCATCCCAGGTTGTATAAGCAATGACTCAAAAACAAATCTTATCTTATAACTCATCAAATTGAAAGAGCACAAAATAAGGATGAAGTGATTAATTGTAAATTATGAACTTCACCATGCATGGTAGTTGGCCTTGCGACGGCTAGTCGGGTCTTGGGGCTGTCACCTGATCTAGTGTCATAAGCCAATGGGTGATTCTTTAACTACGGGCACTATTGGCCTTGTAAATGTAATTTCCACCACACCATTGCCTTACAATATAAAGCGCCTTAGGGCAACTGTTTGTTGTGATTTGGCGCTATATACATGTGCTCTGATGTCACTGTTTATCTCCATAGAAACTACCCAAACAATCTTTCATACAAACTGTTTAGGGACATTACAGTGTTGTGGTGGAAATTACGGCAATAGTGTGGGACAACTACATTTTGTTTAAAAAAATCACAACAGTTGTATGACATTGAATACCCCAATTATGTTTTGATTATTTTACTGATATTTTATTCAGAGATATTTTAAAACATTAGAAAAAATGTTTCTTTACCATTCATTTTTATCATTGAAGATCAAAAGTCTGGGTGTGGGACAAGCACAAAATGGCAATATTTGCATATAAAGATGCTGAAAAAAGGTGAAAAAGTCATCATAGACTACTAGAACAAATTTCTTAACACACTTTCATTGTAAAGATAACTATAAAAGTGTGAAATTTCCCCTTTTTTCTGTTTTTCATACAATATGATCAAAGGACATAAGTGCCCGTAGTCTAAGAATCACCCCAATGCACAAAACATGGGCAGGCACCAGGCAGGAGCAAACTGCCCGACTTCAACAAGGATACACAGTGCATTGTCTTGGTGGGGTGAGACCCCCAGGACCGTGGCATCTTCCTGCTGTCACTCGTGGATCCTAGCCACCGAGGTCACAAGGTCGACTGATTTTGCAGCAAGGCCTTCTGAGAAAACGAAATGCATCTAATGGTTTTACCACACAAACAATGATGCTCAGAGATTGGACACCAACCTGCTGAGTGAGCTGAGTCCATCGTCACAACATGTTGTGGAGATACATTTGTAATCAATTGAATCATTCATGTGTAGATACATTTGCAAACAACTGAATCATCCCGATCTTTAGGTACAGAGTGAGTGGTTTTGCTGAAGCTTGCCAAAAACTATAAACAGGCTGCAGCTGTGAATATCTAGAAGAAACAGTTTGCAGATTTTTAACATACCGAAAGAACAATTTGCAAATGAGCAGATGTTAATAGATGATAATAAAGGACCGTGGCATCTTCCTGCTGTCACTCATGGATCCTAGCCACCGAGGTCACAAGGTCGACTGATTTTGCAGCAAGGCCTTCTGAGAGAACGAAATGCATCTAATGGTTTTACCACACAACCGATGATGCTCAGAGATTGGACACCAACCTGCTTCCCACCTTGCAGGAATGTGAAGAGTCCGATGCCACTTCCTGTGCTTTTCTCCCAAATGTCCAATAACCAAAGCCATGGGATTTGATCCTCATTGGCCGCTCCAAACCTGCTGGCTGGATGTCATGGCATATAACATTATGCTGGACCAAACTCTGGCACAGGATATACCAAGAGAAAATGCATGGTCTGTGTCTGTCCTTGTCCTCTGGCTCCCCTTTGTGACTGTTCCTAGTGTTGACATTGTTTGGGGTCCCTGGGGGTTTTCATGTCTGTGTGTTGGCTTTATCCTTGTATATCTTTGGTGTGTATTTAAATGTTCTCCAGTTTAGTTCCTGAGTTATTGTAGTCTGGTTTTATTCTGTTTCATTCCTGTTTATTTTATCATTGTTTTGTCTCTGTATTTACTGAAGTTAGTTCTTCCTGTTTTATTTTGGTACTCATGTTTTCCTTGTGTGTTTTAACTTTCTTCCTGTGTCTCTGCCCAGCTGTTGTCAGTTAGTGTTTACCCTCACCTGTGTCTCATGTGTGGCACCTGAATGTTGTATGCTTCTGCCCTCTTCCTCGCCATCATTTTGAATGTTTTCTTGTGTGTAATTTCTGTTTGCCGAACCTTATTTCCCAGTGACTTACTTTTTGCCTGCCATTTTGGATACTTGTGATTGTTTCTTGTTTTTGGACCATTCTCTGTTTGACCTCTTCTTCCCACATGAGTGATTAAAGACCGTTTAAGAACTTGCTGGTGTTGTCGCTGTGGTGGGGGTCTGAACCATCCTCCACTTGTCACAGGCACTAGTAAACCTGATTACCTCCATGTACAAGAGGGCTAAGGAGAAGCCAGTGAGTGGACCCTATAGTGTTGCAGTTAGAACTACTTTTAAAAAGTTAAGTACACTGTATATACAACCCCAATTCCAATGAAGTTGGGACATTGTGTAAAATGTAAATGAAAACAGAATACAATGATTTGCCATTCCTCTTCAACCTATATTCAATTGAATACACCACAAAGACAAGATATTTAATGTTCAAACTGATAAACTTCATTATTTTTGTACAACTATTTGCTCATTTTAAAGTGGATGCCTGCAACACATTTAAAAAAGTTGGAACGGGGCAACAAAATATTGGGAAAGTTCATGAATGCTCAAAGAACACCTGTTTGGAAGCAGGTGAGTGTCATGAATGGGTATAAAAACAGCATCCCCAAAAGGCTCAGCCGTTCACAAGCAAAGATGGGGAAAGGATCACCACTTTGTGAACAGCTGCATGAAAAAATAGTCCAACAGTTTAAGAACAATGTTTCTCAACGTTCAATTGCAAGGAATTTAGGGATTCCATCATCTACACTCCAGAATATAATCAGAAGATTCAGAGAATCTGGAGAACATTCTACACGTAAGCGGCAAGGTTGAAAACCAACATTGAATGCCTGTGACCTTCGATCCCTCAGGTGGCACTGCATTAAAACAGATAAAAAACCAGACATCATTGTGTAAAGGATCTTACTGCGTGGGCTCAGGAACACTTCAGAAAACCATTGTCAGTTAACACAGTTCGTCACTACATCTACAAGTGCAAGGTAAAAGTCTACGATGCAAAGCGAAAGCCATACATCAGCAACATCCAGAAATGCCGCCGTCTTCTCTGGGCCCGAGTTCATTTGAAATGGACAGACTCAAAGTGGAAAAGTGTGCTGTTGTCTGATGAGTCCACATTTCAAATTGTTTTTGGAAATCATGGACGTCGTGTCCTCCAGACAAAAGAGGAAAAAAACCATCCAGATTGTTACAGTACAAAATTCAAAAGCCAGCATCTGTGATGGTACGGCGTGTGTTACTGCCCAGGGCATGGGCAACTTACACATCCGTGATGGCACCATCAATGCTGAAAGGTACATCCAGGTTTTGGAGCAACACATGCTGCCATCCAAGTAACGTCTTATTCAGGGACATCCCTGCTTATTTCAGCAAGACAATGCCAAGCCACATTCTGCACGTGTTACAACAGCGTGGCTTCGTAGTAAAAGAGTGCAGGTACTATACTGGCCTGCCTGCAGTCCAGACCTCTCACCCATTGAAAATGTGTGGCGCATTATGAAGTGCAAAATATGACAACGGAGACCCCGGACTGTTGAACAACTGAAGTCGTACATCAAGCAAGAATGGGAAAGAATTGCACTCACAAAGCTTCAACAATTAATGTCCTCAGTTCCCAAACGCTTGAGTGTTGTTAGAAGGAAAGGTGATGTAACACAGTGGTAAACATACCACTGTCCCAGCTTTTTTGAAACGTGTTGCAGACATCCATTTCAAAATGAGCATATATTTGCACAAAAACAATAAAGTTTATCAGTTTGAACATTAAATATCTTGTCTTTGTGGTGTATTCAATTGAATATAGGTTGAAGAGGATTTGCAAATCATTGTATTCTGTTTTATTTACATTTTACACAATGTCCCAACTTCACTGGAATTGGGGTTGTATCTTGTATAATAGTTTTTTATATTCTTTGAAAGTACTTTTAGTGCAGCAGATAACAAAAACAATAATTCAGTTTGTGATAAAAGCATGAAATTTGGTACACATATAGCTAAAGGCATACCGAAAAGATTTGGATATGGAGGCATTATGAATTTTCAACATGGCGCCCATGGCAGCCATTTTTCAAAATGGCCACCAGCAACGCCTGTTTTCTTATGAGTGATGGACATAATATATTTTAGACATAGTTACCATATATTGTACTTGCTAAATGTCTATAGGATAATTGAAAAGTTGTCATTTCATATTCAAGATGGCCACCATTTCCCAAGATGGCAGCCGTCACGTGTATGACGGTCTGATATGTATGATCTCGGTGTCAAATCAGTAATTGTTTATGATGCAGAATTCAAATTCTGAACTTAAAATTGGCCAGAAGCATCCTTCTACCTCACAACTGAACATGACCACTGGTTCTCTCAAAATGGCAGCCATATGACGCACAATAAAATGTATAATTGCATGTAAATAGAGCTATTATACATTTTATTGGAATTAAAATGTTGAACAATAAAGTAAAAATCCCCATATCTGCAAGAACTGAACCATTCAATGAATGGAAATGTAATAGAGTGGATGTCAAAGCACAGCCAGGGCACACTGGCGACACCACTGCTGTGAAACTCAGCATCGGGTTCAGTGCCAGCTAAATACACTCCTCTAGTCTTAATAATGCCATATTTTCTGTAATGTGCTGGTTGTGGTGATAGTTTAGTGGTAGTGTAGTTTAGTTTCCTAAATGCTATCTAATGTTAGCCCCACATCTACTTAATAGTTTATTAATTTAGATGTAGTTCGATAGCCGCACCTGAATGGACAGGATGTGCCAGTGCGGGAGAGCCGAGCCAAGGGTAATGGGGCTTTATATGACTTTCATATTGTTACCCGGATGGTGTACAGATTGCACAGGAATGAAATGGCATTGGATGAACGATCGGGCTAGGTGTAGGGCAATTTTCGTGTCCGAACCTAGTTGTATCCCATACACAAATGTTTTACTGTTGTCCCTGGTAGTAAATGGTGGTAAAAGGATAAACCCTCGGCCTTTACTGCAAACATTTTTTTTTTTTTTTTGAGAAAATGTCAAAGAAATTACAACTTGTGAATTTTGATGGTCAAGGACCAACAACTTCTTGCGCAGCCAAGAATGACTGGAAGCTCTGTATTATTTGCCAAGAGCACACAACAGAGGCATTGAGATGTCCTTTGCAGTCTAAGCGAGAAGACAAGGGGAGTGGATATACTTCACTTGCAGAGCATTTAATCCAGTTCAATGAACTTGGCCAGCTCCCTTCAACATTTCCTATTGGAAGACTGGATGAGGGTCATGGTATTGAAGCAGCCATGGTTGTGAACAAAGCTCAATATCATCATACATGCAGGCTGAAGTACAATGAAACCATGTTGAAAAGGGCAAAAAAGCGAGCATGCAGTGAAAGTCCTGATCAACAGTCAGAATCCAAACTCAGAAGATCCCAACCAAGTCTGACTCCTGAAATGAGACAGGACATCTGTTTCTTCTGCAGACAGCCTGCTGGCAAAGAAGGCCTTCACGAGGCTGCAACATTTCAAGTAGACAATCGGGTGCGTGCTGCTGTAACCCTGCTTCAAGACACAGAATTACTTGGACGACATAGTGCTGGGGACATGGTGGCAATTGAAGCTAAGTATCACTCCAGATGCCTAGCAGGTCTCTATAATCGTGCCAGAAAGGTTAATCTGGAAGGTCTTGAAGGTAATAGCAAGGGACATGCAGCATCAACCTCTGGTGTTGTTTTTGCTGAGTTGGTGCTTTACATCGAGGAGACCAGACATGATGGGTCAGCACCGGTATTCAAACTAGCAGAACTTTCCCAGCTCTACAAGTCACAAATGGAACAGTTAGGAGTTGAGGTTGAGAGCAGAATTAACCCTACACGGCTGAAAGAGAAACTTCTTGCTGAGTTCCTAGATATGCAAGCTTACACGAAGGGAAGAGATGTCCTGATGGCCTTTGAAGATGACATCGGCACTGCTCTTGTCAAAGCCTGTGAGCAGGATAACAACGAAGATGCTATGCACATTGCACATGCTGCACAGATAGTCCACCGTCACATGTTTGGTGAGGCAAAACCATTTAATGGTTTTCCTGAACACTGCCAAGAGGACTCTGTGCCACAGCTGTTGATTACCCTTGTTAACATGGTACTAGAGGGACCCAGTATCAAAGACCAGATGGAAGAAGCAACATCTCCTCCAGCACTTACAATTTCTCAGTGGCTAAAATTCAACAGTGTTAAGCACAAGCGAGTGCCAAACAGAACTGCTTTTGTCCGACACAGTACTGCACAGGAGACACCAGTTCCGTTGTACGTGGGACTGATGCTGCATGCCCACACACTGAAACTGGGATTCAGAGACGTGTGGTAGGTGATGCAGCCATTCCCAGGAACTGGCCAGACTTTCTCAGAGTTGACAGCAATAAGACAGAATTGTTTGCCTTTCTCTCAAAAGCTCTTCTCACATTGTTACTGCAGGAGGACAAACAGCTTGTTATCACTAGTGACATAGAGGTCCTTAGCAAGCCACCACTCCCAGATAGGTCTTTGATTGCTCCTTGTTCGCATGAGGAAGCCAATAGTCGCATGTTATTACATGTAGCCCATGCAGCCAGAAATGGCCATCATGAGATCATGATTAAAACAGTAGATACTGATGTTGTGGTGCTAGCTGTGGCAGTGGCTCAGACTCTACAACCAGAAGATGAGCTTTGGTTGGCTTTCGGAACTGGAAAGAGTTTCCGATACTTAGCAGCCCATGAAACTGCGGCAGGGCTAGGACCTGAGAAAGCACGTGCGCTACCACTGTTCCATGCAGTGACGGGTTGCGACACTGTGTCAAGCTTTGTTGGCCATGGGAAAAAGACTGCGTGGGCTGTATGGACTGTTTCCTGAGCTTACGCATGCCTTGTTGACACTGTCTTCAGCCCCAACTGAGATACCACAAGAGGTAATGGCCACAATTGAGAGGTTTGTTATCCTACTCTATGACCGAACCAGCACATGCACAGAAATAGATACGGCAAGAAGGAAGTTATTTGCCAAGACGCACAATGCAGAATCAATCCCTCCGACCAAGGCTGCCCTGGAAGAGCATGTCAAGAGAGCAGTATACCAAGGAGGTCACGTGTGGGGTCAAGTGCTGGTGTCAACACCAGAACTACCTTCACCGTGCAAATGGGGTTGGTCAAAGACATCTGAGGGAGACTATGAACCCTTCTGGACATGCCTACCAGATGCAGGCCAGTCCAGTTATGAACTTGTCTCTTGCAAATGTAAGAAGGGTTGTGTTGGGCATTGCAAGTGCAAAAAAGCTCAGTTACAATGCACTGCCCTCTGCTTCTGTGAAGGCGAGTGTGAATAGTCTTCCTTGTGATAGACCCTAGATTTGGCCTCACTTAATATATGTCTTGTGAGATAGAACAAAGCTTCTCAGAAATTCTACATTTGCTAATTCAAATTATGCATCACTAAAAATGTATAATTCGACACAGAGTTTATCCGTATCTAACCAGTGTGGAAACAATGGCGACCATTTTGAATTTTTAATGAAAATGTCTAATCCAAAAAAACACATTAGCAAGCATTGTCTCTGTGTAGGCTCTCTCTGGTGGTTTCCATAGTAGAGAAGCTTGAATCTTCGACTGGACTGGGTTGCTTGACGCGAGGACATTTCGCTTCAAATCGCAGAAGCTTCCTCAGCTAAAATTCTTGCTCTGGAAGTCTGACTTCTGTCTGACTCTTGTAGAGAAGAATGAAGTCAGACAGAAGTCAGACTTCCAGAGCAAGAATTTTAGCTGAGGAAGCTTCTGCGATTTGAAGCGAAACGTCCTCGCGTCAAGCAACCCAGTCCAGCTGAAGATTCAAGCTTGTCTACTACATTAGCCAGCACTTATGGTAATTAATTAATCGAATTCTGTCTACAATGTCACATTATATCCATCACTCATAAGAAAACTGTTGTTTTTGGTGGCCATTTTGAAAAATAGCTGCCATGGGCGCCATGTTGAAAATTCACGATGCCTCCATTTCCAAATCTTTTCGATATGCCTTTGGCTATATGTGTACCAAATTTCATGCTTTTATCACAAACTGAACAATTCTTATACATATTGGAGTTAAGCTGCTGGACTATTTTTTTTTTCCCAGGTCTCTCATGTAGGTCCCAGGTTAGGACAGCCTGAGAAGATAAATTTGTCACAGTTTCAGAGTTAATGCATTTGAGGTTTTGATTAAAATTTATCTGACTTTTACCTAGACACCTAAACTTACTTTTTTCTTGCTCATTGTTTCCAAATGATTCAAATAACATCTTAACATTTGAGATTTGAGCACTACAAAGGACAAAAATGCACAATAACACAACTCACCTGCGCGGTAAATCTTGAAAAGCCGTTAACTGTCAAAAAGCTGAAGGTACAAAATACACATTATTCTAATAGTATTTGACAGTTGTGCAAATTCAGTGTTTTTTTGTTTTGTTTTTGTTTTGTTTTTTTCTTGTTTGAAGGATTACTGTGTGTCATTTATTTGTAGGCAGAAAAAAGCATTTGATGTCTGGCTGAAGAAGGCATTTTGGAATGTAATTGGACAACCTCAAACAAACTGTTCATCGGTGGTTGAGTAAACGCAGCTTTCACAGTTTATTTACTGACAATACGCCTTTACACATTCTAAATTCCACTGACTGGAGCTGACACATTTTAAAAACACTAGTGGCATGTCAAACCACTGTCAGTCTTCATTAACCGCATCATAGCAGTGAAGTTGGTGATTTAAGAAGATGTCTCCATTTGCTGGTGGATCACTGACAAGCGAGCCAACGCATTAATGTGGACGGCCTCTGGGGGATAATCTTTTTTTTTTATTTTTTTTAATGCTTCCACATTAATTAAAAAGACAGATGACTTATTCTGTAGCATCCAGGGAGAGAGAGAGAGGAAAAAAATATTCAGGAGGTGCCACAATGAATCTGACAGTCTGGTTCATAAGTATTTGGACATCAGTACAATTCTTGTAATTTTGCCTCTATACCGCTACAGAAGGGTTGACTTCATTTCCATCAACCCTTAAACACAAACACTATGGTATGGTATAGTAAGTCTTTCTTGAGCAGGCAGTTCTCAAACAGCAACTTTGCAAGAAGTGCTATAGTGAGGGAAGTTACCAAAAAGTTCTTGTATCACTGTTCACAGCTTCATGGTGGAGTGGAGAAGGACTTTCACACAAAACATCAGACTGATGCAACTCTTCACAATCATTCAAAGTATTGCACATCTGTTATCATTCACACTCTGCAAATTTGTGGCTTGCACACATACGTTTATGTAACACGCGTCATATCAGTGTATCCAGTAATAACATATAACAAACTGCATATTTCTGCGCTCACCTTTTGCCTTATTGTTTTCATTGAGTTGTTTGGATCCACATTTTGTGGTACAGACATCTCTCTGAATCTGTCAGTTTTTTTTTTGTTTTTGTTTTTTTTTTATGGTGCATTAGTGTGTCACCTCTTTAATCAGAAAATGAAAGTGGGCAGCAATTCACTGCTGCTATATTTGACATTGTGCATATTCTTAAATGTATGAGTCAGCTGTGACTAGACACGTCCCAGGGGTAAAAGAGAAAAAAACTCTAGGCCCAACTGAAATTTCACTACTCCTTTTTAAAAAAAATTGATTCCTTCTTTGCTCCACCATAAAGCTGTTCTATCATCTATGTGTCAGTCTCTCTTCAGAGTAGTTCCTATTGTGTGACAACACAGTGGTGCAACCAGTAAGTGCACTTGTCTCACAAGTGAAACCTCTCAGGTTCAATGCTGCCTGAAGCCTGTTTACCTTATTTTTACTTGTCCATCGTGATGATTTTGTGTGCACTGCTCAAAATGTAAATGAGTCCACCCACCACTTTAATCATACCTTAGATCTTGTTCTGACTTATGGTATGGAAACTGAAGACTTAACAGTATTCCCTGAAAAACCCCTTCTGTCTGATCATTTCTTAATAACATTTACATTTACTCTGATGGACTACCCAGCATTGGGGAATAAGTTTCATTACAGTAGAAGTCTTTCAGAAAGCGCTGTAACTAGGTTTAAGGATATGATTCCTTCTTTATGTTCTCCAATGCCATATACCAACACAGGGCAGAGTAGCTACCTAAACTCTGTGAGTGAGATAGATTATCTCGTCAATAGTTTTATATCCTCATTGAGGACAACTTTGGATGCCGTAGCTCCTCTGAAAAAGAGAGCCTTAAATCAGAAGTGCCTGACTCCGTGGTATAACTCACAAACTCACAGCTTAAAGTAGATAACCCGTAAGTTGGAGAGGAAATGGCGTCTCACTGATTTAGAAGATCTTCACTTAGCCTGGAAAAAGAGTCTGTTGCTCTATAAAAAAGCCCTCCGTAAAGCTAGGACATCTTACTACTCATTACTAATTGAAGAAAATAAGAACAACCCCAGGCTTCTTTTCAGCACTGTAGCCAGGCTGACAAAGAGTCAGAGCTCTACTGAGCCGAGTATTCCTTTAACTTTAACTAGTAATGACTTCATGACTTTCTTTGCTAATAAAATTTTAACTATTAGAGAAAAAATTACTCATAACCATCCCAAAGACACATTGTTATCTTTGGTTGCTTTCAGTGATGCCGGTATTTGGTTAGACTCTTTCTCTCTGATTGTTCTTTTTGAGTTATTTTCATTAGTTACTTCCTCCAAACCATCAACATGTCTATTAGACCCCATTCCTACCAGGCTGCTCAAGGAAGCCCTACCATTAATTAATGCTTCGATCTTAAATATGATCAATCTGTCTTTATTAGTTGGCTTGTACCACAGGCTTTTAAGGTGGCAGTAATTAAACCATTACTTAAAAAGCCATCACTTGACCCAGCTATCTTAGCTAATTATAGGCCAATTTCCAACCTTCCTTTTCTCTCAAAAATTCTTGAAAGGGTAGTTGTAAAACAGCTAACTGATCATCTGCAGAGGAATGGTCTATTTGAAGAGTTTCAGTCAGGTTTTAGAATTCATCATAGTACAGAAACAGCATTAGTGAAGGTTACAAATGATCTTCTTATGGCCTCAGACAGTGGACTCATCTCTGTGCTTGTTTTGTTAGACCTCAGTGCTGCTTTTGATACTGTTGACCATAAAATTTTATTACAGAGATTAGAGCATGCCATAGGTATTAAAGGCACTGCGCTGCGATGGTTTGAATCATATTTATCTAATAGATTACAATTTGTTCATGTAAATGGGGAATCTTCTTCACAGACTAAGGTTAATTATGGAGTTCCACAAGGTTCTGTGCTAGGACCAATTTTATTCATTTTATACATGCTTCCCTTAGGCAGTATTATTAGAAAGCATTGCTTAAATTTTCATTGTTACGCAGATGATACTCAGCTTTATCTATCCATGAAGCCAGAGGACACACACCAATTAGCTAAACTGCAGGATTGTCTTACAGACATGGATGACCTCTAATTTCCTGCTTTTAAACTCAGATAAAACTGAAGTCATTGTACTTGGCCCCACAAATCTTAGAAACATGGTGTCTAACCAGATCCTTACTCTGGATGGCATTACCCTGACCTCTAGTAATACTGTGAGAAATCTTGGAGTCATTTTTGATCAGGATATGTCATTCAATGCACATATTAAACAAATATGTAGGACTGCTTTTTTGCATTTGCGCAATATCTCTAAAATTAGAAAGGTCTTGTCTCAGAGTGATGCTGAAAAACTAATTAATGCATTTATTTCCTCTAGGCTGGACTATTGTAATTCATTATTATCAGGTTGTCCTAAAAGTTCCCTGAAAAGCCTTCAGTTAATTCAAAATGCTGCAGCTAGAGTACTAATGGGGACTAGAAGGAGAGAGCATATCTCACCCATATTGGCCTCTCTTCATTGGCTTCCTGTTAATTCTAGAATAGAATTTAAAATTCTTCTTCTTACTTATAAGGTTTTGAATAATCAGGTCCCATCTTATCTTAGGGACCTCATAGTACCATATCACCCCAATAGAGCGCTTCGCTCTCAGACTGCAGGCTTACTTGTAGTTCCTAGGGTTTGTAAGAGTAGAATGGGAGGCAGAGCCTTCAGCTTTCAGGCTCCTCTCCTCTGGAACCAGCTCCCAATTCGGATCAGGGAGACAGACACCCTCTCTACTTTTAAGATTAGGCTTAAAAAGACACCCTCTCTACTTTTAAGATTAGGCTTAAAACTTTCCTTTTTGCTAAAGCTTATAGTTAGGGCTGGATCAGGTGACCCTGAACCATCCCTTAGTTATACTGCTATAGACTTAGACTGCTGGGGGGTTCCCATGATGCACTGAGTGTTTCTTTCTCTTTTTGCTCTGTATGCACCACTCTGCATTTAATCATTAGTGATTGATCTCTGCTCCCCTCCACAGCATGTCTTTTTCCTGGTTCTCTCCCTCAGCCCCAACCAGTCCCAGCAGAAGACTGCCCCTCCCTGAGCCTGGTTCTGCTGGAGGTTTCTTCCTGTTAAAAGGGAGTTTTTCCTTCCCACTGTCGCCAAGTGCTTGCTCACAGGGGGTCGTTTTGACAATTGGGGTTTTTCTGTAATTATTGTATGGCTTTGCCTTACAATATGAAGCGCCTTGGGGCAACTGTTTGTTGTGATTTGGCGCTATATAAATGAAACTGATTTGATTGATTTGATTTATTAGTTTCAACCTTTTGAACTTGAGCAAAAAGTCAACAATTACAAGCACATTTTGTTTAATTTTGCTGTCAGGAGACAAAATTACAATCAAACAAAAAAATTAACTGTACTGTATTAATTCTTGAGATCCAACTGGTTTAATGGTTTTGTTGTTCCTAAATTATTTTGAGTGACAAACAACCGAAAAGACATAAATCTCATATTTGCGCTGCAAATACCTGCAAAAGGGGAAAGCTGAACTTTTCAGTGAGGGTTTTTTTTTTTTTTTTGATGGAGATCAAGTAAACATAATAAAAGCTAGGAAAAAGTACCTCGGCGCTTTCTGTCATCTCAAGGCCGCTACACCTCACAAGAGCAGCTTCAGCAGAAATAAGTGCTGCGACAATGGAGCAATATGGTGAAATATAATATGTGAGCTTTATGTGCTGCTGCAAGCTCCGGTGTGACATCAGAAGTTCAGAATATCCTCTGCAACAGTATTGTGTCATGATCCGGCCCTTTAGGGCTGTCTGTCATGAGTATGGATTGTATCCACGTTCGTGCTCTGAGGCTTCTGTGTTTTTATCCATGTCTTGTCATGCTCATGTTATCACTGGTTTTGTTTCTGTTCATCACCCTTGTATTTGTTCACTCTTGGTCACTTAGTCACTTCTTTCTTAGTTTGATTCTGCTTATTTAAATTTTTTTGTATTATGCTTTAGTCACAGGTTTTGGTTATTTGCCTTCAAGTGTTTCCTATCTGGTTAAGTTCCTTTAGTTATTTATTATTGAACTCTCTGTTTATCATTTATTTTGTGTTGCATTATTATGCTTTAGTCACTGGTTTTGGTTAGTATTTATCTTCAGTGTTTTTATCCAGTTATGTTCCTTATAGTATTTACTGCACTCTCTATTTATCATTTATTTTGTGCTGTATTCTCTGGTCACTGGTTTTGGTTTGTCATTTATTTTCTGCTCATCAGTTATTGCATTTATTGTTATACTTTAATCTGTGTCAGTCTGGTTCTAGTTTTGATTATTATCATTGATCCTGTTGTTTCCTGCTATTTACATTAGTCACATCACTTCCTATTTTCCCCCTTTTTGTTTTGTTCATGCTAATTTTTGTTTGTTGAACACATCACATTTTTCACCGTTGGTTTTTCCTTCTGTCAATCATTATCTTGCCCCAGCCCAACTTTGCTTTTCCTCTCACTGCGCTCACCTTTGTCTTCCCCGGCCATGTCACCTTCCAGAACCTTCACTGACACCTGGGTCTTGTTCCACTAATTACACCACCAGTTATTTAAGCCCTCAGTCTCACAGCTCACTGCCAGATTGTTGAATGTATTTCACTTTCCAGCCCTCTTGTCTAGTTTTGCCTTCTGATCAGCCTGCCAATATTTGACCTTGTTCTGTCCACGACCACGTTTTTGTCTTTGCCTCTGAATGCCACCACGCCATGTTTTTTGACCTCAGCCTGTGTATTGTACCAAGCCTCAGTCTCCCACTTGTCTGTACCTTCGCTTCACTACTGGACCACACGTGTACCGAATCCCTGCTTGTTTCTTTGATTAAACCTAATTCTAACTGCATTCACTGTGAGAGTTTGCATTTGTGTCCACCCAGTTTGTGCCCCGCCTGACACATCGTACCAAAGCTGCATTAAATGACTTATTAACAAAGTAATTATGAAAAAAAAAACTTTGTCCTGACTGGAGGTTCATTTCTTCATAGCTCAGCCTTCCATCAGTACATGCGATCGTCACTGTTACGCAGGCGTGAAGGCAGCGGTATCAGCATCCATCTCTCGGGTGTGTTTCACATCCATTTGGAATCTCGTCTGCAAGCACTAGGACGCCAACACAAGTCACACTCAAAGAAGTGTTGGTATGGAGAAGGTCACGCTTACCTGCTTCAACAAGAATTAATATAAATCTTTGACATTTTCAGTTTTCAGATGACATCATTACTCACATAGATAACACAGATGAGCCCATTTGTACATGAAGCACATTCATTAAGATCCAGATGGATTTCAGCCTCATACAAGAAAATAATTACGTGAAAATCAATAGAACTGCAGAGGTGAAACTGGAACTGACAGGACTATCAGCTGAAAAGTATATAAAAAAAATCATATTCTGCACTCTGTAATAACTCTAATCTCAAAACACTGCACATTAAATGTGGTAATTATAGTCATTTACAGGAGCATATGAAATCTGCGCAGGTCCCAGGCATTAAAAAAGTTTGATACTCTATTTTTTTTTTTTTTCCTTATTGTGCAAAAGAGGGATTTGTCAAAAAACAGGGGAGTTTTGTAAGGTAGATATCTAGCTACATTGGAGTCTTCTATCACTAGCCACTTCTTATCCACACTAAGGCTCTCATCCTGTATTTTGTTTTGCATTTGAGGTGCCAAGTAGGTCTACGGATGGGTATGGTTGATGGCAGTGGTGTGAGGCTGAGTGTCTGTTGATCCATTTGGCTCTGAACTGCTGTTCTGAGTTTTCTGGGTGTAATTGGTGTCACATTAGTGTGTGATTGTGATGTATCTGCCCCGGGTGACATTAACTCACTCTGTTCCTTCTCCAACAGTGCCTCCAAATTCTCTGCTGTGCAGTCCATGGTGTTAGTTATTACTTGCTAGGACACCCACAGATTACGGGCAGGAGGCAAAGTCATGGTAGGAGCCCCATGTTGGACCTATGTGCATGTCATATCCTCCTCTGTGCCTCTGGTGCCCCCTGTAGGGTCAAGCTGTGCGATGTGGATGACGTGTCCACAGTGAGTGGTGGTAAACAATTGATGGGGACTGGTGTCGCCTTGGTATGAGGCTCTGGTGTGTCTTGTATGTGTGGTTGTATATGCATTTGTGCAGCCACTTCTGTCATTGATGGATGTGCTGCAGTGTCAGGCTGACCCCTACCTGTCTATGGTGGTACAGTTTCCCTGCTAGCTGGCTCAATCAGAAGTGTGGATTGATCCGTAAGTCTGTCTACAAGTAGAGCTTTGACATGATCTAGTGTTTCATTCTTTAGGCGGTGGCCTAGGTTCTTTTTAGCCCAAGAGGAGGTCACTTTAAAGGGTTCATACCATGCATGAGTAGACATATTAGTTAGTTTCACAAGTTCATTTTCCATGACTTGTTTGTAGTGATCCTGTAAAATCAGTGTAGTTGTGTATGACCAGTTTCTGGCATTGCCCTCAAGTAATGTTAGAGTTTGCGTAGTGGGGACTGCTGGTTTTATTATTGATTCCAGGTTTTTGGCTAGCCTAGCTATGGTAGGTGGAAGGACATCCCCAGACACATTCTTCAGGTGGTGCACAGTTCGAATGACTGTGTGAATTGCATGAACCTTCACCCCAAAGTCTGGGTCCTGTGTAACATGTCCCCGAGTGTGTCTGTTGTTGATTGTGTCCTGACTGTTTTTTGCACACGATGTGTGTGTGTGTGTGTGTGTGTGTGTGTGTGTGTGTGTGTGTGTGTGTGTGTGTGTGTGTGTGTGTGTGTGTGTGTGTGTGTGTGTGTGTGTGTGTGTGTGTTAGTCTGATGCTGTGTATCATTGTTTTTGTACTTTTGGTTATTTTTGTGTAGAAGTGTCGGCCCATTATGGGACAGACCTTGAAAAAGTATTGGCTTGTAGCCTGGTTTTCTGACCTGATCTGTTCTCCCGACATTGCTCCTTTGTCCATGTGCCCTGGCCACCAAAGTATAATTACTTCTCTAAGGCTAAGAGAAGCCCTGACCTTTGTGGGATGTGTTGTCCCTCCAAGACGTCTGGCTAACATTAATTTGTCGGCTACGTCTATAAGTAACAACAGACCAATTGTTGACCTGTGACCATCGGTACATTGTGGATCTGTGCTAATTTCAGCTGCTTTGGGTGGAATAAGCCTTAAAAAAAGTAATGTTTTGGTTCTTGGAAGAACCTTCTTAAGACTGGCTTATTCTAAATATAGCGAAGAAAAAAGTTAAAATGGTTAAAAAATAGCAAAAGATCAGTGCTGATTGTTCAGTCGCTCTGTCTGTGTGGTGAGTCACATGTGGGCTCTGTACAGCACAGCCCATGCCAACCTAAAGAGAGGCATCAGAAAAGCCAAGTAGGATTTCAGGAGAGGGATTGATGACCACCTGGGCAGCAACAACAGCAGGCAGGCATGGATGGCGGTCCAGCACCTCACCAACTACAAACCCAGCATCAGAGCTGGTGAAGTTGACACTGCATTGGCAGAAGAGTTGAATCTCTTTGCTCGCTTCAAGACTGTGCCGTCAAGAACCGTCATATTGCCACTAATGGCCGGCAGCAACTTCACGGTGGGGCAGCATGAGGTGAGGCACATGCTGAGTGGTGTCATCCCACGCAAAGCAATGGGCCCTGGCAGCATCTCTGGATGGGTGCTGAAAGACTGTGCAGACCAGCTTGCTGGGATTTTCACCAATATCTTCAACCTGTCCCATCATGCCTGAAGACCTCCAACTTAGTCCTCCCCTACCCAAGAAATCACCCCATAACCAGCCTCAATGACTACTGGCCTGTTGTACTGGTGGTGATGAAGTGTTTTGAAAAACAGATTAGAAGTCACATCATGGCATTCATAAGCCCCACTCAAGACCCATACCAATTTGATTACAAGGCCAGCAAGTCAACAGAGGATGCAGTGACCGCTGCCCTCCATGCTAATGCTTCCCAGAACCATTTTACTGAAAAAAAAGTCTGATGTGCCTAAATGACATGGTTCAATTGTGAGGAGCTTCCAGGCATGTGAGAGGTTGAGAGGTCCCCAGAAGGTGAAGGGTTTTAGCTATGCTAATGCTCCCCAGAACCATTTTACTGAAAAAAGGGCTGAGATGGATGGTGAGATGGTGAGATGGTGAGGGACGTTGCTCATTAATGTTGGCAACATAAACATATTATTTACTGTTGTTGTAAATTACATTCATCATTAAATAAATCTATCAATCTCAAGAATACAGAAGTTTCTGTTCTTGATATTCTACTTAGCAATGACATTTTCATGAATACCTTTAACAAACCCACATGTATGTACAGTGAGGAAAATAACTATTTGAACACCCTGCGGTTCACTTTCAACAAGTTGAGACTGTGGCCTGCTTCCGTAGTTGTGTCCATAAAAATCATAGAGGGATATGCTTTCCAAACTTAATACCCACTACTATATTGGATGATGTTGAAACTGAGGATGGCCCAGTGGTTGTTCCAGCAATAGCAAAGATTTCGTGTCTGCTACCTACAACGTGCGTGGAATGTCTTAAACCTAAACCTACTTCTAGGCATCTTATACAACCCCTGGCAAAAATTATGGAATCACCGGCCTCGGAGGATGGTCATTCAGTTGTTTAATTTTGTAGAAAAAAAGCAGATCACAGACATAACACAAAACTAAAGTCATTTCAAAAGGCAACTTTCTGGCTTTAAGAAACACTATAAGAAATCAGGAAAAATAATTGTGGCAGTCAGTAACGGTTACTTTTTTAGACCAAGCAGAGGGAAAAAAATATGGACTCACTCAATTCTGAGGAAAAAATTATGGAATCACCCTGTAAATTTTCATCCCCAAAACTAACACCTGCATCACATCAGATCTGCTCGTTAGTCTGCATCTAAAAAGGTGTGATCACACCTTGGAGAGCTGTTACACCAAGTGGACTGACATGAATCATGGCTCCAACACGAGAGATGTCAATTGAAACAAAGGAGAGGATTATCAAACTCTTAAAAGAGGGTAAATCATCACGCAATGTTGCAAAAGATGTTGGTTGTTCACAGTCAGCTGTGTCTAAACTCTGGACCAAATACAAACAACATGGGAAGGTTGTTAAAGGCAAACATACTGGTAGACCAAGGAAGACATCAAAGCGTCAAGACAGAAAACTTAAAGCAATATGTCTCAAAAATCGAAAATGCACAACAAAACAAATGAGGAACAAATGGGAGGAAACTGGAGTCAACGTCTGTGACCGAACTGTAAGAAACCGCCTAAAGGAAATGGGATTTACATACAGAAAAGCTAAACGAAAGGCATCATTAACACCTAAACAGAAAAAAACAAGGTTACAATGGGCTAAGGAAAAGCAATTGTGGACTGTGGATGACTGGATGAAAGTCATATTCAGTGATGAATCTCAAATCTGCATTGGGCAAGGTGATGATGCTGGAACTTTTGTTTGGTGCCGTTCCAATGAGATTTATAAAGATGACTGCCTGAAGAGAACATGTAAATTTCCACAGTCATTGATGATATGGGGCTGCATGTCAGGTAAAGGCACTGGGGAGATGGCTGTCATTACATCATCAATAAATGCACAAGTTTACGTTGATATTTTGGACACTTTTCTTATCCCATCAATTGAAAGGATGTTTGGGGATGATGAAATGATTTTTCAAGATGATAATGCATCTTGCCATAGAGCAAAAACTGTGAAAACATTCCTTGCAAAAAGACACATAGGGTCAATGTCATGGCCTGCAAATAGTCCGGATCTTAATCCAATTGAAAATCTTTGGAAGTTGAAGAAAATGGTCCATGATAAGGCTCCAACCTGCAAAGCTGATCTGGCAACAGCAATCAGAGAAAGTTGGAGCCAGATTGATGAAGAGTACTGTTTGTCACTCATTAAGTCCATGCCTCAGAGACTGCAAGCTGTTACAAAAGCCGGAGGTGGTGCAACAAAATACTAGTGATGTGTTGGAGCGTGCTTTTGTTTTTCATGATTCCATAATTTTTTCCTCAGAATTGAGTGATTCCATATTTTTTTTCCTCTGCTTGGTCTAAAAAAGTAACTGTTACTGACTGCCACAATTTTTCCCCTGATTTCTTATAGTGTTTCTTAAAGCCAGATAGTTGCCATTTGAAATGACTTTAGTTTTGTGTCATGTCTGTGATCTGCTTTTTTCTACAAAATTAAACAACTGAATGAACATCCTCCGAGGCCGGTGATTCCATAATTTTTGCCAGGGGTTGTATATGCTACTCTGGAACCACCCCTAAACCCAAACAGTTCAACTGTCAACCCCACTGAGGTCCTTAGACTCGGTCTCATTAACATAAGATCACTGTCCTCAAAATCATTGTTGATCAGTGATCTAATTATTGATCATCACTTAGATATGATTGGGCTATGTGAAACCTGGCTTAAACCTACAGCTGTCCTCCCCTTAAATGAGGCCTGCCCACCAGCATATACATTTAGTCACGTCCCTCGTGATGCGAAGCAAGGCGGGGGTGTTGCTCTTATTTATAAATCTAGGTTTAGCTTATTAGCTGTTGGGGGTTACAAATATCACTCGTTTGAGCATCTGATTCTCCGCTTTGCTCAAGATATTACACATTTCCAAGGTCAGAAGAATAAAAATCAGTCGTATTACTTTGTCACTGTATATAGGCCTCCTGGCCCATATTCTGAATTCTTAGATGAATTTGGTGCATTCATCTCTAACTTGTCAACTAGTGTAGATAACATTCTGATCATTGGTGACTTTAACATTCATATGAATAAGCCTTCTGATCCCCTCTGCAAATCATTTATGGAAATTGTGGATGCATTAGGATTTCGGCAATGCATTTGGGATTTGACGCACATTAGTGGAAATACCCTGGATCTGGTTCTCGCACATGGTATTGCTGTCACGAATATTGACATCATGCCTCTTACATCAGTGGTGTCTGATCACTCACTTATTAAGTTTACAGTTTCGCTGCCATGTTTAGTGGAACAACAACCTTATATCAATCAATCAATTTTATTTATATAGCACCAAATCACAACAAACAGTTGCCCCAAGGCGCTTTATATTGTAAGGCAAGGCCATACAATAATTACGTAAAAACCCCAACGGTCAAAACGACCCCCTATGAGCAAGCACTTGGCGACAGTGGGAACGAAAAACTCCCTTTTAACAGGAAGAAACCTCCAGCAGAACCAGGCTCAGGGAGGGGCAGTCTTCTGCTGGGACTGGTTGGGGCTGAGGGAGAGAACCAGGAAAAAGACATGCTGTGGAGGGGAGCAGAGATCAATCACTAATGATTAAATGCAGAGTGGTGCATACAGAGCAAAAAGAGAAAGAAACACTCAGTGCATCATGGGAACCCCCCAGCAGTCTAAGTCTATAGCAGCATAACTAAGGGATGGTTCAGGGTCACCCGATCCAGCCCTAACTATAAGCTTTAGCAAAAAGGAAAGTTTTAAGTCTAATCTTAAAAGTAGAGAGGGTGTCTGTCTCCCTGATCCGAATTGGGAGCTGGTTCCAGAGGAGAGGAGCCTGAAAGCTGAAGGCTCTGCCTCCCATTCTACTCTTACAAACCCTAGGAACTACAAGTAAGCTTGCAGTCTGAGAGTGAAGCGCTCTACTGGGGTGATATGGTACTATGAGGTCCCTAAGATAAGATGGGACCTGATTATTCAAAACCTTATAAGTAAGAAGAAGAATTTTAAATTCTATTCTAGAAATAACAGGAAGCCAATGAAGAGAGGCCAATATGGGTGAGATATGCTCTCTCCTTCTAGTCCCTGTCAGTACTATAGCTGCAGCATTTTGAATTAACTGAAGGCTTTTCAGGGAACTTTTAGGACAACCTGATAATAATGAATTACAATAGTCCAGCCTAGAGGAAATAAATGCATGAATTAGTTTTCCAGCATCACTCTGAGACAAGACCTTTCTAATTTTAGAGATATTGCATAAATGCAAAAAAGCAGTCCTACATATTTGTTTAATATGCGCATTGAATGACATATCCTGATCAAAAATGACTCCAAGATTTCTCACAGTATTACTAGAGGTCAGGGTAATGCCATCCATGTCCTTATGTCTGTAAGACAATCCTGCAGTTTAGCTAATTGGTGTGTGTCCTCTGGCTTCATGGATAGATAAAGCTGGGTATCATCTGTGTAACAATGAAAATTTAAGCAATGCCGTCTAATAATACTGCCTAAGGGAAGCATGTATAAAGTGAATAAAATTGGTCCTAGCACAGAACCTTGTGGAACTCCATAATTAACCTTAGTCTGTGAAGAAGATTCCCCATTTACATGAACAAATTGTAATCTATTAGATAAATATGATTCAAACCACCGCAGCGCAGTGCCTTTAATACCTATGGCATGCTCTAATCTCTGTAATAAAATTTTATGGTCAACAGTATCAAAAGCAGCACTGAGGTCTAACAGAACAAGCACAGAGATGAGTCCACTGTCTGAGGCCATAAGAAGATTATTTGTAACTTACAATTATAATTACAATTATTAATTATATATCATTACGGCGATGCATCAACTCCTCAACTAAGACTGAACTCGAAGCTAGACTGCCTGATGTCTTAGCTTCACATTTGACAAATACCCAGTCAGTAGACAGACTTGTGGATAGTTTAAACTCAGTGCTCAAAACTACACTCGACATGATTGCACCACCTGTGTTAAAACCGCGCCCCCCCAAATCACAGTCACCTTGGTTCAATGATTATCTGCGTGACCTCAAGCATAAAGCAAGAGGTCTAGAACGGAAATGGCGCCGTTCAAAATTAGAAGTATTTTACCTTGCGTGGCGTGATGCTATCTTAGACTATAAGCATGCATTATTGGCTACAAAGCGGACTTACTACTCTGATTTGATCAACAAAAACAAGCATAACTCAAAGTTCTTGTTCGACATGGTGGCAACGCTTTTGCATGGACAACCACCTGTAGTTCGCTCTCCTTTTACAGCACAAGATTTCCTGGATTACTTTGGGAAGAAAATAGAAGACATCAGGTTAAACATATCCCGGCATGCCTTAATCCAGCCACTACACCCTGCTATTGATGTGGGCGCCACTACTGAGGTATTACCTAGATTTACAGAATTTGACAACAAAAAGCACAACCTGTTTATTTGATCCTATACCACCAAAACTGTTTAAGGACCTGTGGCCCACTCTTGGGCCGACTGTGCTAGAAATTATTAATCTTTCTTTAACTTCTGAATCTGTTCCTAAATGTTTCAAATCTGCAGTGATTAAACCATTACTTAAGAAACCTAATCTTGACCCTAGTGTATTGAGAAACTATCAGTCGATATCAAATCTATCATTTTTCTCTAAAATTCTGGAAAAAGTGGTGTCATGGCAGCTCGTAGACTATCTTACTGAGAATGATCTCTTTGAGCCACTGCAGTCTGCTTTTAGAAAATATCATTCCACAGAGATGGCTCTCACTAATTTCCTGCTTTTAAACTCAGATAAAACTGAAGTTATTGTACTTGGCCCCACAAATCTTAGAAGCACGGTGTCTAACCAGATCGTTACTCTGGATGGCATTTCCCTGATCTCTAGTAATACTGTGAGAAATCTTGGAGTTATTTTTGATCAGGATATGTCATTCAAAGCGCATATTAAACAAATATGTAGGACTGCCTTTTTGCATTTACGCAATATCTCTAAAATCAGAAAGGTCTTGTCTCAGAGTGATGCTGAAAAACTAATTCATGCATTTATTTCCTCTAGGCTGGACTATTGTAATTCATTATTATCAGGTTGTCCTAAAGTTCCCTAAAAAGCCTTCAGTTGGTTCAGAATGCTGCAGCTAGAGTACTGACGGGGACTAGCAGGAGAGAGCATATCTCACCCGTGTTGGCCTCTCTTCATTGGCTTCCTGTTAATTCTAGAATAGAATTTAAAATTCTTCTTCTTACTTATAAGGTTTTGAATAATCAGGTCCCATCTTATCTTAGGGACCTCGTAGTACCATATTACCCCATTAGAGCGCTTCGCTCTCAGACTGCGGGCTTACTTGTAGTTCCTAGGGTTTGTAAGAGTAGAATGGGAGGCAGAGCCTTCAGCTTTCAGGCTCCTCTCCTGTGGAACCAGCTCCCAATTCAGATCAGGGAGACAGATACCCTCTCTACTTTTAAGATTAGGCTTAAAACTTTCCTTTTCGCTAAGGCTTATAGTTAGGGCTGGATCGGGTGACCCTGGACCATCCCTTGGTTATGTTGCTTTAGACGTAGACTGTGGGGGGGTTCCCATGATGCACTGTTTCTTTCTCTTTTTGCTCTGTATGCATCACTCTGCATTTAATCATTAGTGATCGATCTCTGCTCCCCTCCACAGCATGTCTTTTTCCTGGTTCTTTCCCTCAGCCCCAACCAGTCTCAGCAGAAGACTGCCCCTCCCTGAGCCTGGTTCTGCTGGAGGTTTCTTCCTGTTAAAAGGGAGTTTTTCCTTCCCACTGTGGCCAAGTGCTTGCTCATAGGGGGTCGTTTTGACCGTTGGGGTTTTTCATAATTATTGTATGGCCTTGCCTTGCAATATGGAGCGCCTTGGGGCAACTGTTTGTTGTGATTTGGTGCTATATAAGAAAAAAGTTGATTGATTGATTGATGATCTTCTGCTTACAATGGATTCGGACACCACTACGGTTCTGTTGCTGTTAGATCTCAGTGCTGCATTTGATACAGTGGATCATCATATTCTACTTCATAGGCTGGAAAATCATTTTGGGATTACTGGGAGTGCCCTTGCATGGCTGACGTCATACTTAACCAGTCGTTCTCACTGTGTTTTATACAGTAACACTACCTCTAACCTTAGTGACATGAAATTTGGGGTTCCACAGGGGTCTGTCTTAGGCCCCCTGCTTTTCTCCATTTATATAGCACCTCTTGGGCACATATTGCGGCGTTTTGGGATTACCTTTCACTGCTATGCAGATGATACTCAGTTATACATGCCAATAACTGCTGGTAATCTCATTCACATAAAATCCTTAGAATATTGCCTTGCAGCAGTGAGAAGTTGGATTTCTAGAAATGTCCTACTTTTAAACTCTGATAAGACTGACATGATGGTTCTTGGTCCATTGAGACATCAGCATCAATTTGACCAGTTAACACTCAGCCTCGGCTCGTGTGTCATACATCACACTGACAAAGTGAGGAATCTTGGGGTAATTTTTGATCCTTCGTTGTCCTTTGGCCTCCACATTAGAAATATTACTAGGACTGCTTTCTTCCACCTGTGAAATATAGCGAAGATTCGTCCCACCCTGTCTATGGCTGATGCCGATACCCTGATCCATGCATTTATCTCTTCTAGATTGGACTACTGCAATGTTCTATTTTCTGGTTTACCGCAGTCTAGCATTAGGGGTCTCCAATTGGTTCAAAATGCTGCAGCCAGACTTTTGACACGAAGCAGAAAGTTCGACCACATTACACCCATTTTGGCATCTCTTCACTGGCTTCCTGTCCCAGTGAGATCAGATTTTAACGTTCTGCTACTAACCTATAAAATTATTCATGGACTGGCACCTCCCTACCTAGCTGACCTAATTAAACCTTACGTACTGGCCCGGGCTTTATGTTCTCAGGGTGCAGGACTACTTTGTGTCCCTAAGGTGAATAAGAAGTCTGCGGGACACAGAGCTTTCTCTTATCGTGCCCCTGTTCTGTGGAATGATCTCCCTGCGTCAATAATACAGTCAGATTCTGTGGAGACTTTCAAGTCCAGACTTAAGACGCACTTATTTTCCTTTTCATATGGCTAGCATACTGGTACAGTTTTGTTTTACATTTTTTACTCTTTTAATTCATTTATTAGTAATTGGAGTGGGCCGCGGCCTAAACTACCTAAATTCTGGGTCTTTTAGTGAAGTTTAGGGCTAGTGGCCGGCGATCACCTTAGTATTTCTCTGTTTTCTTGTTGTTTAATGCTGGCAACTTATACAGTATTTTTTGTCTTTCTGATGCCTGATTCTGTTTTTTCTCTCTGTTTAATGTGCAGCTCCATCCAGAGATGGGAGTTGTATTCGTGTTGGCGATCCTCCTGTCCTGTGCGCCAATAGCATTTCTTGTATATTCGTCCGTGAATTGTTCTGTGAATTGTTCTGTAATTTATGTTTTTAGCATGGCCCAACCAGAGGGTCACCCCTTTGAGTCTGGTCTGCTTGAGGTTTCTTCCTCAGAGGGAGATTTTCCTTACCACTTTTGCTCTGGGGGTTGGTAAGGTTAGACCTTACCTGTGTGAAGCGCTTTGAGGCAACTCTGTTGTGATTTGGCACTATATATAAATGAAATAAATTGAAATTGATAAATTTGCAAGTTCTCCTACTTAGAAATCATGGAGGGGTCTGAAATTTTCATCTTAGGTGCATGTCCACTCTGAGAGACATAATCTAAAAACAAAAATCCAGAAATCACAATGTATGATTTTTTTTAATCATTTATTTGTATGTTACTGCTGCAAATAAGTATTTGAACACCTGTGAAAATCAGTGTTAATATTTGGTACAGTAGCCTTTGTTTGCAGTTACAGGGGTCAAACATTTCCTGTAGTTTCTCACCAGGTTTGCACACACTGCAGCAGGGATTTTGGTCCACTCCTCCATACAGATCTTCTCCAAATATTTCAGGTTTGGAGTTTCAGCTCCCTCCAAAGATTTTCTATTGAGTTCAGGTCTGGAGACTGGCCAGACCACTCCAGGACCTTGAAATGCTTCTTACGGAGCCCCTCCTTAGTTGCCCTGGCTGTGTGTTTGGGGTCATTGTCATGCTGGAAGACCCAGCCATGACCCATCTTCAATGCTCTTACTGAGGGAAGGAGGTTGTTTGCCAAAATCTCACAATACATGACCCTATCCATCCTCCCTTCAATACGGTGCAGTCATCCTGTCCCCTTTGCAGAAGAGCACCCCCAGAGTATGATGTTTCCACCCCCATGCTTCACGGTTGGGATGGTTTTCTTGGGGTTGTTCTCATCCTCTAAACATGGTAAGTGGAGTTGATTCCAAAAAGCTCTATTCTGGTCTCATCTGACCACATGACCTTCTCCCATGCCTCCTCTGGATCATCCAGATGGTCACTGGTGAACTTCAAACAGGCCTGGACATGTGCTGGCTTGAGCAGGGGGACCTTGCTGCCCTGCAGGATTTTAAACCATGACAGCATCATGTGTTACTAATGTAATCTTTGTGACTGTGGTCCCAGCTCGCTTCAGGTCATTGACCAGGTCCTCCTGTGTAGTTCTGTGCTTTCTCAGAATCATCCTTACCCCACAAAGTGAGATCTTGCATGGAATCCCAGACCGAGGGAGACTGACATGTGTTTCTTGTGTTTCTTCCACTTTCTAATAAATAATCATAACAGTTGTTGTCTTCTACCAAGCTGCTTGCCTGTTGTCCTGTAGTCCATCCCAGCCTTGTGCAGGTCTACAGTTTTGTCCCTGGTGTCCTTAGACAGCTTTTTGGTCTCGGCTATGGTGGACAGGTTGGAGTGTGATTGACTGAGTGTGTGAACAGGTGTCTTTTATCCAGGTAACAAGTTCAAACAGGTGCAATTAATACAGGCAAAGAGTGCAGAATAAGATGGCTTCTTAAAGAAAAATTAACAGGTTTGTGAGAGCCAGAATTCTTGTTGGTTCGTAGGTGTTCAAATACTTGTTTGCAGCAGTAACATACAAATAAATTATTAAAAAAAATCATACATTGTGATTTCCCGATTTTAATTTTTAGATTATGTCTCTCACAGTGGACATGCACCTAAGATGAAAATTTCAGACCCTTCCATGATTTCTAAGTGGGAGAACTTGCAAAACCGCAGGGTGTTCAAATACTTATTTTCCTCACTGTACCATTAAAGCCTACAATAGTTTATCATTAACAAATTGTCAGTCTATATAAAATATCTTCATACACCCAAGCAATTTTGAACTTTGGTGTATCACATACAATCAACATGATATATTTACATCAACCTACTTCAATGTTTGGTCCAAGGTTTTGCCTCAGTTATAATATTTTAGTTATACATGATATTCTTTACCTTTAAGTAAATCCTGCTGTGAACACATTATCCTTGTAACTGTGGAAATCTTGGTTCAGTCAAGGCTCATCATTTTAAAGATCCAAGCATACTGAAACCATCAGAACTGATGGACCATTCAGGAGACCAGACTCAGTTCTGACCAGTGAGGTATAAAAGCAGATGCATCCTGTCATCAAAACATAGAACATAATGAGAAATTAACAGGAGCTGCTAAATGTTGCTTTTCTGTCAGACTGCTGCCACTGTTGGATATAAAACTTTTTAATCAGCATAACTATTGTCTTCATGGGATATTGTGGCAACAACAACACAAACAGTGCCACAGGAGAGAGAATTAAATTGACACTTAGCACGCTGTGACGTCTGCTGCTGTACGTGAACAGCATCGGGGAATATTTGAAGGTGTTGTCCTTGGCAAGTAAAGGCATCTCTGATTGTGATTCAGCTGTAGCAAACAGCCAAATCCCTTCAGAGCCAAAGCAAGTGGATTCACTGTCAAGGTCCGGTAGTGGCAACAAGACTAATTACTCCATAATGGGAATCATCCCTCTCTTTCAACCCAAGTCAGGAGTCCTGGATTGCTGTGAACTGCTTGGGTGATTACAATGTGGCCTCATAAGCGTCGGCCATACATACAGATTAACTGTGGCCCAATCCATCACAGGAGAGCTGGCTGTTACCTCACTGGGAAAGCATGCAGCTCCACATCAAAAAGCCCCAATGGACAACTTTTTTCCAGCCTGACTGTTTTTCTCGGGTCTGTGAAATAGGCACTTGCATATGGCAATCCATATTCAACAGTCTGTAAATTGTCTTCCGGCTGGAAGTGAGATGTGAAAGTTAAACGACTTGCCTCGATTTATTTTGACGTACGTTGCATTCTCTGACTTATCTTGCTAATGCCATTTTTTTTCCAACTATATTAGAATTCCCAATGAGTAAACTAAAATGTTTCAATGTTCTTTGTTCTGTCATTTATGTTGTCTCCACAAAATACACTTTTTAAGTCCCCGTACATCCATTTTTTTTGTGTTCCATGCAGGGGAGTCATGGACTCTCATGCACTTCACATTCCAGTCTACAGGGTTAGCACAGGCACACTGGGCCTCAGAGCCTGGATCAGACATCATCTATACACTATTGTAAGCATGACTTCATAAATCAAACGGTATATTTGAAAGCAGGTACCAGTGCTACAAGTGATCACATGCAAGTGTGGTGAAGTGGAGTCGAGTTTAGGCTTGTTATTCTGATTAAAAAGGAACTATAATTTAATTTTAATCTTAAAGGAAAGGACAACACCACCCAGGGATATGGCTCCGGGACCATTCAAAGCCAATTTGTTACAAAAGGCTGCGCTAGGTACAGGAAACGGAGATGTGTTTATCACAACGTAGATTTATTATTCACAACTGATTTAAAATATATAAAACATATAACAAATTACACATTTATCATTTTATGGCACTGTTTTTTCACAACTTTACATTGCACATTCCATCAGGCTTTTATGTTGCACTTAGCACAGAGTGAAATTTTTTACTTCAACTAATTTTATGTTGCATTTAGCACAGTGGTTAAATTGTTCACCATTAATCCTGATTAATGTTGGCTGAGCAAGGGCCCAATCAGGCAACAATAAAAAAAAACAAACTAACTGCAAAACAGACTGCAAACCAAAACACAAACAACAACAATGTAAACAAACCAACAAAAGAACAACCAAAACATGCATAAATTAGGCAAGGGAACTTGGCTAAAAGGGAATAAAACCCTACCCCACCATATTAATCAGATCAGGTAAAGTCAGTCCGTGCAGGCACAACCGCAACAGCAGAGGCGAAGCAAGCGCACAGCTGTTAAAGGCCAACGAAAATGTGGACAAAGCAATGGCCCTTTTATAGGAGGTGGCAACTTGAACGTGCACTGCATGCACTGTGATTCCTCGTGCCTGATTGCGAGACACTTAGTATAATTAAAAACGACTGCATTAAACTCAGCCTGTATAGTTGAGAGCTTACCTGCAGGCAAGAGGAGGAGGGGGAGAGAGAGCCGTGACGGACTTAACCATGAGGTCCCATAACCCAGGCTGTAAAGAAGAATTTAGCATCAGCCATAACCAGCGCCCAAAGCCAACGTGACAATGAACGGACTTACCACAGTAGAGAGCCCTGGACCCACAGCGCGTGTCCGACCACATGCACTCTCAACAACCATGAAGGAATCCCCCACACAGACCAGACCTCTGCCCCGGAATGAGCAGCGTTTTGGCGTAGCATTTGCCCAAACAGAGTCGCACACAACCACCTGGAACCCACTCCAGGTGGTGTGTGTATCACGCGCAGTGTGCACGCTCCAGCTTTCAAGGCCATGTTAGTGCCGCCCATCATTTACCTTAAAGATACACCTCACATCAACATACCACACAAGTGTCCTGGGCCCCAAATAACCAGGGATGGTGGAAATGGAAATATGCTTCTTTTTTTTAATCATAACTTTGATTAACTTCACAGCCAACAAGCTCTGGGTATGTGTATAGTGCATCTGTTCCATGTGTAGCAAGGTGAAGTCCAGATTGAGAAGAATGTTACCAGCTAGCTTGGCTAATGGTGATTCCCATTTGGCTGACCTGGTAGAGTTATGGTCTTTAGTTCGAGCAGTCCGGGGTTCGATCCCACCGCCGTCCCTTCACAAAGGTCCTTTGGTCACACATGCAATATACAAAGGTGCAAACCTCTGGAAGTGGACCCACATGCTATTAATATTCCACTATTGTGCAAGACATCTGGAAGTCCTCAAAGCCATTGCATGATTCTGAAAGTACAGTGCACCCAGCACTTCATTTTTTCCACATTTTGTTATGTTACAGCCTTATTCCAAAATGGAGTAAATTCATTTTTGCCCTCAAAATTCAACTGATAACACCCCATAATGACAACATGAAAAGCTTTGAAATTTTTGCAAATTAATTCAAAATAAACTAAGAAATCACATATACCTAAGTATTCACACCCTTTGCTCAATACTTGTTGATGCACCATTATAACTTCGTCTTGTTGGATATGATGCCACAATCTTGGTGCACCTATCTTTGGGCAGTTTTGCCCATTCCTCTTTGCAGAATCTCTAAAGCTCCATAAGTGTTGGGAAAGTGTAGTGACACGGACCCACAACAGGGGGCGTAAATGAACGGACAATGGAAGGAGTCAAATTATAACACTTACTGGTGTGAATGTCACAACCAAACACAGCAGAATCAGAATGTGCAACAGTCAATTAATAAAAGGTGTCGGTGGGCAGGCTCGACGATAGGAGACGCCCGTCTGGAAACGAACCGGAACCACACGATTTCCACCGCCACCCTGAACCCGAGGATACTGGAGCCCGCCAAGTCCCGGAGTCCCCAGGTGGCCACCTTCCCGGTGTGTCGGATCTGGTACTGCTGGCAGAAAGCAAAAGACAGTCAAAGGGTGGGTGTGTGAACACCCAGTAACAATGGTGGGAATGCCACCTCCACCTCTCACTCAGCGCGTTGCAGCGGTCTCAGCTGAAAAGGAGCGCCGTCTTGCACAGCCTCCTCAAAAACGACCGGTTCTCCTGCAAACACTCACAATAATAGATTTATCGATCTCACAAAAGGGGCTGAAAGTATTACCTCCAGATGAAGATGATATCTCGGCAGTTTGGTGGAGGTGTCTTCCTGCTTTTATACCAGATGTGTTGATTAGTGACAGCTGTCACGGATGATGGGTGACAGCTGTCACCACGGCTTGTTCCTGAGGCGGCAGCGCCCTCTCGTGCCTGAAGCCCGCACTTCAGGCAGGGCGCCTTCTGGTGGTGGGCCAGCAGTACCTCCTCTTCTGGCAGCCCACACAACAGGACCCCCCCCCTCAACGGGCGCCTCCTGGCGCCTGACCAGGCTTGTCCGGGTGGCGACGATAGAAATCGGCCAGGAGGGCCGGGTCCAGGATGAAGCTCCTCTTCACCCAGGAGCGTTCTTCGGGTCCATACCCCTCCCAGTCCATGAAATACTGGAAACCCCGGCCCATTCGACGGACATCCAAAAGCCGGCGAACTGTCCAAGCCGGCTTACCGTCGATAATACGGGCAGGAGGCGGCGCCGGACCGGGTGCACAGAGGGGTGAGGTGTGATGCGGTTTTACACTGGAGACATGAAAGGCAGGATGGGTCCGCAGTGAGGCCGGGAGTTGGAGCCTCACTGCGGTAGGACTGAGGACCTTGAGGATGGGGAAGGGTCCAATGAAGCGGTCCTTCAATTTGGGGGACTTGACCTGGAGAGGAATGTCCTTGATGGAAAGCCACACCTCCTGCCTGGGCTGGTAAGTAGGGCCCGGGGACCGTCGACGGTCTGCATGGGCTTTAGCCCTCGTCCGGGCCCTCAACAAGGCCGAACGGGCGGTGCGCCACACCCGACGGCATCTCCGCAGGTGGGTCTGGACCGAGGGCACACCGACCTCTCCCTCCACCACAGGAAACAAAGGGGGCTGGTACCCCAGACACACCTCGAATGGGGAGAGGCCAGTGGCAGAGGACACCTGGCTGTTATGAGCGTACTCAATCCAGGCCAGATGTTCACTCCAAGCCGTCGGGTGTGCAGAGGTCGTGCACCTGAGGGCCTGCTCCAACTCCTGGTTGGCCCGTTCGACCTGTCCGTTAGTCTGCGGGTGATACCCAGATGAGAGGCTTACAGTGGCCCCCAGTTCCCGGCAGAAACTGCTCCACACCTGCGAGGAGAACTGGGGGCCGCGATCCGAAACGATGTCTGTTGGTATCCCATGCAGCCGGACAACATGGTGGACGAGGAGATCCGCCGTCTCCTGGGCCGACGGGAGCTTCGGGAGGGCCACGAAGTGGGCCGCCTTGGAGAAACGGTCCACTATCGTGAGGATGGTGGTGTGCCCCCGGGACGGCGGGAGGCCCGTGACAAAATCCAGACCGATGTGGGACCAGGGGCGGTGAGGCACAGGAAGTGGCTGTAGAAGTCCCTGTGCCTTCTGGTGGTCAGCCTTGCCCCTGGCGCAGGTGGTGCAGGCCTGGATGTAAGCCCGGACATCAGTCTCCAGGGACGCCCACCAGAAGCGCTGCTGGACCACTGCCACGGTCCTACGCACCCCTGGGTGGCAGGAGAGTTTGGACCCGTGACAGAAGTCCAGGACGGCAGCCCTGGCCTCTGGTGGGACGTATAGTCTGTTCGTCGGTCCTGTTCCGGGATCCGGGCTCCGTGCCAGGGCCTCCCGGACGGTCTTCTCCACGTCCCAGGTCAGAGCAGCCACGATAGTGGACTCCGGGAGAATGGGTTCCAGTGGATCCGACAGCTCGGTCTTGAATTCCTGTTCATGCACCCGGGACAGGGCATCCGATCTTTGGTTTTTGGTCACGGGGCGGTAGGTGATCCGGAAGTCAAAACGGCCGAAAAACAGTGACCAGCGGGCTTGCCTGGGGTTCAGTCGCTTGGCGGTCCTGATATACTCCAGGTTCCGGTGGTCAGTGAAAACCGTGAAAAGCACTGACGCTCCCTCCAGCAGGTGTCTCCACTCCTCAAGGGCCTCTTTCACCGCAAGGAGCTCTCGATTGCCCACGTCATAGTTCCGCTCTGCTGGGGTCAACCTGCGGGAAAAATAGGCACACGGGTGAAGAACCTTATCGGTTTCTCCGCTCTGGGATAGCACGGCTCCTATCCCCGAGTCAGAGGCGTCCACTTCAACCACGAACTGGCGACCAGGATCGGGCTGCACCAAGACCGGTGCAGTCAAGAACCGGCGTTTCAACTCCCTAAACGCGGCTTCGCACCGATCCGACCAGGTGAAGGGAACTTTTGGTGAGGTCAGGGCCGTCAGGGGGCTAACAACCTGACTATACCCCTTAATGAACCTCCTGTAGAAATTTGCGAAGCCGAGGAACTGTTGCAGCTTCCTACGGCTTGTCGGTTGGGGCCAGTCTCTCACCACTGCGACCTTGGCCGGATCCGGGGCGATGGAGTTGGAGGAGATGATAAACCCCGGAAGGACAAAGAAGTGCGGTGAAACTCACACTTCTCGCCCTTCACAAACAACCGGTTCTCCAACAACCGCTGCAGGACCTGACGTACATGCCGCACATGGGTCTCAGGGTCCCGAGAAAAGATGAGTATATCATCCAGATATACGAAGACGAATCGGTGAAGGAAGTCCCGCAAGACGTCATTAACCAAAGCTTGGAACGTCGCGGGGGCGTTAGTGAGGCCGAACGGCAATGACCAGGTACTCAAATGACCTAAGGGGGTGTTAATGCCGTCTTCCATTCGTCTCCCTTCCGGATCCGAACTAGTGGTATGCGTTCCTAAGATCCAACTTTGTGAAGATTTTGGCTCCATGCAGGGGGGGTGAAACACTGAATCCAACAAAGGCAAACTGGTATCGGTTGCGAACCGTGACTCGTTCAGCCCCCGATAATCAATGCATGGACGAAGACACGCCATCTTTTTTTTCCCACGAAAAAGAAACCCGCTAACATCGGAGAGGTGGAGTTACGGATCAGCCCGGCAGCTAAGGAGTCCCGGATGTAGGTCTCCATCGATTCGCGCTCAGGTCGGGAGAGGTTGTACAACCTGCTGGACGGAAACTCCACGCCTGGCAACAAATCGATGGCACAATCATATGGACGGTGCGGGGGAAGAGTGAGTGCCCGATCCTTGCTAAAAACGTCAGCAGATCGTGGTACTCAACCGGCACCGCTGACAGATTGGGGGGTACTTGGACCTGCTCCTTCGCCTGGGAACCGGGAGGATCCGAGGATCCCAAACACCTCCGATGGCAGGTTTCGCTCCACTGTACCACCACCCCGGACGGCCAATCAATCCGGGGATTGTGTTTCAACATCCAGGGGAACCCCAGAATCACACGGGAGGTAGAAGGAGTCACAAAAAACTCAATCTCCTCCCTATGATTCCCTGACACTACCAGAGTTACTGGTGGTGTCTTGTGTGAGTAAAGGGAGTAGGGTGCCATCTAGTGCTCGCACCTGCAATGGTGTAGGTAGCGCCACCAGAGGGAGCCCTACCTCCCTGGCCCATCTGCTGTCTAACAGATTCCCTTCTGACCCTGTGTCTACCAGTGCTGGGGCCTGAAGGGTTAAATCCACACTAAGGATTGTAACTGGGAGTCGTGCGGCAATATGTGTGTGTCCCACGTGAAGTTTTGGCCCACCCTAAGCCCAGTCTCTAGGGGCGGGTGTTGGTGTTTAACCGTTCGGGGCAATCGCTCAATTGATGCTCCATTGAGCCACAAACAAAACACGCCCCGCGTGGAAACCTCCTCTGTCTATTAGGTGGTCTAAATGTGGCCCTGCTCGTGTCCATAGCTTCGTCAGCAGGGGGAGCTGTCGCCCCACGGGACGTAGAGGCCAGGGAGCGTGGGAAGGGCGGACCCTTCTCGGACCCGGAAGGAAGAGGGACGGCGTGCGCCCGGCCACGTCCTTCGTCTCGTTCCTGACGGCGTTCCTCCAACCGATTGTCTAACCGTATAACGAGATCAATAAGCCCATCTAATTCCCGCGGTTCATCCTTGGCCACCAGGTGCTCCTTTAGGACTGACGACAGTCCGTTTACAAAGGCGGCGCGGAGCGCAGCGTTATTCCAGCCGGACCTCGCAGCCGCGATGCGGAAGTCGACTGCATAAGCGGCTGCGCTCTGGCGTCCCTGTCTCATCGACAGCAGCACAGTTGAAGCGGTCTCTCCCCTGTTAGGGTGATCAAACACAGTTCTGAACTCCATCACAAACCCAGTGTACGTGTGAAGGAGCCGTGAATTTTGCTCCCAAAGGGCTGTAGCACAAGCGCGTGCCTCTCCCCGAAGCAGAGTGATCACATAAGCTATTTTGCTTGCGTCTGACGCGTACATGACGGGACGTTGTGCGAAGACAAGCGAACACTGCATAAGAAAGTCCGCGCACGTCTCCACACAACCTCCGTACGGCTCAGGAGGGCTTATGTATGCTTCAGGGGATGGTGGGAGGGGTTGTTGGACCACCACTGGAACATTAATATCTAGCACAGGATCGACAGGAGGAGGAGCTGCAGCAGCGCCCTGAGCGCTCGCCGCCACTTGCGTGGAGAGAGCCTCCACTCTGTGGTTCAGGAGGATGTTTTGCTCGGCTATTTGATCCATTCGAGCCGTAAAGGCGGTGAGAATATGCTGTAGCTCACCAATCACACCTCCTGCAGATGCCTGCGCTCCCTGCTCTCCCATTGGTTGTTCAACAACCTGGTGACGCCCCTCGTAGTCCATGACGCTGGCCGAGATATCCTGTTGGGAAAGTGTAGTGACACGGACCCACAACAGGGGGCGTAAATGAACGGACAATGGAAGGAGTCAAATTATAACACTTTACTGGTGTGAATGTCACAACCAAACACAGCAGAATCAGAATGTGCAACAGTCAATTAATAAAAGGTGTCGTGTGGCAGGCTCGACGATAGGAGACGCCCGTCTGGAAACGAACCGGAACCACACGATTCCACCGCCACCTGAACCCGAGGAATACTGGAGCCGCCAAGTCCCGGAGTCCCCAGGTGGCCACCTTCCCGGCGTGTCGGATCTGGTACTGCTGGCAGAAACCAAAAGACAGTCAAAGGGTGGGTGTGTGAACACCCAGTAACAATGGTGGGAATGCCACCTCCACCTCTCACTCAGTGCGTTGCAGCGGTCTCAGCTGAAAAGGAGCACCGTCTTGCACAGCCTCCTCAAAAACGACCGGTTCTCCTGCAAACACTCACAATAATAGATTTATCGATCTCACAAAAGGGGCTGAGAGTATTACCTCCAGATGAAGATGATATCTCGGCAGTTTGGTGGAGGTGTCTTCCTGTTTTTATACCAGATGTGTTGATTAGTGACAGCTGTCACGGATGATGGGTGACAGCTGTCACCACGGCTTGTTCCTGAGGCGGCAGCGCCCTCTCGTGCCTGAAGCCCGCACTTCAGGCAGGGCGCCTTCTGGTGGTGGGCCAGCAGTACCTCCTCTTCTGGCAGCCCACACAACAATAAGGTTCTGATGGGGAACATCAGTGCACAGCCATTTTCAGATCTCTCAAGAGATGTTCAATTGGATTCAGGTCTGGGCTCTGGCTGGGCCACTCAAGGACATTCAGATTGGTCCTGAGGTCACTCCTTTGTTATCTTGGCTGTGTGCTTAGAGCCATTGTCCTGCTGAAAGATAAGGTTGAACGCTCTGGAGCAGGTTTTCATCCAGGATGTCTCTGTACATTGCTGCATTCATCTTTTCCCTCAATCCTGACTAGTCTCCCAGTTCCTGCCGCTGAAAAACATCCCCACCATGTTTCACTGTAGAGATGGTGGCTGGTTTCCTCCAAACATGATACCTGGCATTCGCGCCAATGAGTCCAATCTTTGTCTCATTAGATCAGATAATTTTATTTCTGAGAGTCCTTCAGGTAACTTTTGGCAAACCTCAGGTGGGCTGCCATGTGCCTTTGACTAAGGAGTGGCTTCCATTTGGACACACTACCATACAGGCCTGATTGGTGGATTGCTGCAGAGACTGTTGTCCTTCTGTAAGGGTCTCATCCCTCCACAGAGGACTGCTGGAGCTCTGACAGACAATTCCTTTGACTTCATGCTTGGTTTGTGCTCTGACATGCACTGTCAACTGTGGGACCTTATATGTAGACAGGTGAGTGCCTTTCCAAATCATGTGCAATCAAATGAATATACCCCAGGTGGACTCCAATTAAGCTGTAGAAACAACTCAAGGGTGATCAGTGGAAACAGGATGCACCTGAGCTCAATTTTGAGCTTCATGTCAAAGGCTCTGAATACTTTACTAATATTAATAAATCTGCAAAAATCTCAAACTTTTTTCATGTAGTCATTATGGGATGTTGTGTGCAGAAACTTTGAGGGAAAACATTCATTTCATACGTTTTGGTATAAGGCTGTAACATAATGTGGAAAAAGTGAAGCACTGTGAATACTTTCCAGATGCACTGTACTGCTCATATTTCCAGGCTTTATATGCATTTATTACACTGAATCAAAACCCTTAACCATTTAAAAGAAAGTGACATACAGTAGTGTTCACAATAATAGTAATGCTATGTGACTAAAAAGATTAATCCAGGTTTTGAGTATATTTCTTACTGTTACATAGGAAACAAGGTACCAGTAGATTCAGTAGATTCTCACAAATCCTACAAGACCAAGCATTCATGATATGCACACTCTTAAGGCTATGAAATTGGGCTATTAGTAAAAAAAAAAGTAGAAAAGGGGGTGTTCACAATAATAGTAGCATCTGCTGTTGACGCTACAAACTCAAAACTATTATGTTCAAACTGCTTTTTTAGCAATCCTGTGAATCACTAAACTAGTATTTAGTTGTATAACCGCAGTTTTTCATGATTTCTTCACATCTGCGAGGCATTAATATTGATGGTTTGGAACCAAGATTTTGCTCATTTACTAGTGTGCTTGGGGTCATTGTCTTGTTGAAACACCCATTTCAAGGGCATGTCCTCTTCAGCATAAGGCAACATGACCTCTTCAAGTATTTTGACATATACAAACTGATCCATGATACCTGGTATGCGATATATAGGCCCAACACCATACTAGGAGAAACATGCCCATATTATGATGCTTGCACCACCATGCTTCATTGTCTTCAGTGTGAACTGTGGCTTGAATTCAGAGTTTGGGGGTTGTGTCACAAACTGTCTGCGGCGCTTGGACCCAAAAGAACAATTTTACTCTCATCAGTCCACAAAATATTCCTCCATTTCTCTTTAGGCACGTTGATGTGTTCTTTGGCAAATTGTAACCTCTTCTGCACATGTCTTTTATTTAACAGAGGGACTTTGCGGGGGATTCTTGCAAATAAATTAGCTTCACACAGGCGTCTTCTAACTGTCACAGCACTTACAGGTAACTCCAGACTGTCTTTGATCATCCTGGAGCTGATCAGTGGGTGAGCTTTTGCCATTCTGGTTATTCTTCTATCCATTTTGATGGTTGTTTTCTGTTTTCTTCCACGCGTCTGTTTTTTTTTTTGTCCATTTTAAAGCATTGGAGATCATTGTAGATGAACAGCCTATAAGTTTTTGCACCTGCGTATAAGTTTTCCCCTCTCCAATCAACTTTTTAATCAAACTATGCTGTTCTTCTGGACAATGTCTTGAACGTCCCATTTTCCTCAGGCTTTCAAAGAGAAAAGCATGTTCAACAGGTGCTGGCTTCATCCTTACATAGGGGACACCTGATTCACACCTGTTTGTTCCACAAAACTGACGAACTCACTGACTGAATGCCACATTATTATTATTGTGAACACCCCCTTTTCTACTTTTTTTCTAATAGCCCAATTTCATAGCCTTAAGAGTGTGCATATCATGAATGCTTGGTCTTGTTGGATTTGTGAGAATCTACTGAATCTACTGGTACCTTGTTTCCCATGTAACAATAAGAAATATACTCAAAACCTGGATTAATCTTTTTAGTCACATAGCACTACTATTATTCTGAACACTACTGTACATGATCACTCAACAGCTGAGACACTGGCTTAAAGAATTCTTCCAAAAAAAAAGAAGGTGCAGCAGCATTCTAAATGTAGTAAGCACAAAAACCTCAGATTTGGTCCAGTTTCGCTTACTGTGTGGAAGACATTAATTCAGTTAATGATTCACTTCAAATACTTATCTTTTTAAACCTCTGGAAACAAGCAGACCTCCTGTAGACTTGTGTTGCACCATTTATTATCCACTAATGAAGTTTGGTTTAATCCAGGTAAAGACTGAGCTTCGGGCTGCTGGATCGTTTGTGTAAAGAATTATCTGCTTTTTGTCAGGATCCAATTGGGCACCGATGTGCAATATTTATAGAAATATCTGTTGAGCTGTCCTATGAGCTGGATAATGTGAAGGTTTTCTCAGACTTGGGGATCAATAAAACATGTACGTTGTTGGAGAGACTCTATCTTTATTCAGTAAGGTCAATTAATTTCAGCCTGCATTTCCCACGATAACAGCAGCACTGCAATTGAATAAATGTAACTTTCTGAGATTCTTTCATCTCCCACAGAGTGAACAATGGCCTGAAGATATTTTATTTTTTGCAATGCACATTGACAAGCTTAGCTTCTCGGGGGTTTTGTTGTTGTTGTTGCTGCTGCTGCTTTTTGTTTTTACACTCCACACTCAACTTTCAGCCAGTATTCATTCACACACAAAAAATTCCTGCTGTCCAGATTGTCTTCAGTTGCTGTTTGCCTTGTATTTCCTCTGTTTATGCATTAGTTAATGTCCAGTGACAGCTGACATGAAGTGCAGAGTGACATTTGAGAGTAGATGACAGCCACCAACCGCGCTCTTCAGCAACGGAGACAAATGTGACGTGCAGTGAGGCAGAGAAGAAGCCGGCCCGTGATTGATACCGGTGCCACTGTGAGAGGTCAGACCCATGCCTCAAAAACCGGGACCATCGATTCTCCTGCCCTTTAAACAAACAAAGGCACAACTCTCCACCGGGTGTCCGCTGAGCTGATCTAAGCACTGACTTCTGCCATCATCCCTACCAAAAATAACGCCTCGCATCACTGCGCGGCTGAAGAGTGCTTTACATGCCATTTGTGCATCCCTTATTTCCACATTGTTATCTGAAGTTGGTGCAGGGTTGAAACAGAATTTTGCATGACTTCTTCCAGAGCAAATCGTGAGACTATTTTTAGCTTTAATGCTTTTCTCCATCTCCATTTGCCTCGCGTCTTTTTCCTGATAGAACACTGAGCGTTGCTGGAGCGTTGCTGAAATCGATTCCCCTCCTGCTATGGCAGCTGTTTGGAGGCTCTCATTAATAAGAAGACTAAAGGAAAAGCAGCACTGAAGACGAAGCCCGCTTCAATCCACCATAACACCCACCACCCCAATCCGAGCCAACACAAACCACAATTCAACCCCCACTCTTGGTCGGGTAATAAAGTGAAATGAAGTTTATCATTCATCATGTGTATGTGTGTGCTGCTGGTGCAATCCAAGAGAAAGCATGTGTGCAGTGCCGGACGCACGTTTTCAAGCGATTATCTCTGTTAATGCAGACAGAACACCAGCAGTCGTCGTGCTGCAGGAAAGGTCAGGATTTAAGAGCCGGTGCAAGAGGTTTCACCACTTCACACCTTCAGCTTGACAATGTGTGCACGGTTTCTGCTTTATGTCCACACCTCCCTGTGGTTTAGCAGCCATATGTTAGTGCCAATAGCCTCAAATCTGAAGACCGGCAGTCACAGTCCTGCTTCCTTTTTGGTGAAGACTCCAAGCAGTTTCATGTTGGTGGAGGCAGGAAAAAAAGCTTTTGTTGTAGCCATATTGGTGCCATATGTAACTGAAGTTGATTCAGGTTTTGAATCAACAAGCAGTAATGCTTTAGGACACTGTGAGATAATAGTTACAGTATGTGTATGTGTGCACATTTGTTTCTTGTCTCGATGTAACTTTTCTACAGCTTTTTTCTGCCAACACCTCTGCTTTGTTATTCCTGATTTTAGAAACTACAATTAAAATTAAAATGCCCGAAAGCACTTTTGTTTTGGTGTGTGGTTGTGTGTGTGTGTGTGTGGTGTGTGGTGTCCCCTGTGTGTCGTGTGGTGTGTGTTGTGCGTGTGTGTGTGTGTGTGTGTGTGTGGTGTGTGTGTGTGTGTGTGTGGTGTGTTGTGTTTAGAAAGGTCATGCAAAATGATCTGCTCTCTTTTTAAATACTGTGTCTAAGAGATTCTGCTCACTTGAATAGATCCTTGTTGCACAGATGAATAAATCGATCCCAAAATGCACACTGACTAGATGAAAGAAGTGATTTTTTTTTTTTATTTACAAAAGAGAAGAGTCAAAGTGCAAAAGCTAGGGATCTGTCCAACAGCGGGTCTGAAGGCGCAGGTTGGTGCAAAACAAGTGGCGAGGGCTGGGCGCCACTGACACAGGAAATGTTGAACTAGCGAGGAGTGAATGAATGAGCTGGTCTTTTAAATTGCAGTGCAGTTGATGACTGCAGATTCAAGAGGAAAGCAGGTCAGCCACACCCAGCCTAAGACTCAAAAGATGAATAGAAAAATGTGAAATGTTTGTATGTAGCACTGTTTGTCTCATTGTACACAACAATAATCCAAAGTATGATTTTTAAACCATTTTGTGCACTTTGTTTGCATTTACCTTTCATTTTAGTTTGATACGTTTCGCTACATTGAACGACTCCTCTACCTTTTAATAAAAATGCATCCATGATACAAGAACTCGACCTATAGCACTTGGACTTTGTCTTGACTATAAAGTGTCATATTATACAAATACTGAATGTTGTATAATTTTTCATCAGGCTGAAATTAACTGGCTTTGCAAGAGAATGAATGCCCAAGTCTTTTGGGTCCTGGGGCTTCCTGTCTTACTGTGTAGTTATGAGACGTTGTTGCTAACCAGTAACGTAGAGTGCTGGTTAGATGTGTTGTTTGAGGATCCTTGGATACCAATTGACTTTACATCAAGCACACTGTTACTTGGAGACTGAAGAGTATCACTTGTATTGTGATGGAGAATCAGCTATGACATTTGCACATATGGTTGTGTTTCTCTGCATGATCCACAATGCAGGTTCCTCCTGGTTGAGGACCGCAGCAAGGAAAAGGTCAAGGGGATGCCAACGTTTCACCTAGCTGCAGCAGATAGATGTTATATTTGAGTGTCTGCTGGATGTTGCCATCCATGACCTGAGACAATTTCCGTAGTGTGGTGGATACAGTGACATGTGGTTCCACTGTCTGCCAGACGAACATGAACAAAACATAACCCTATGAGTGGACACTGTGTGGTAACAGATAAGAACTTAAAATTTTGAATTATTTTAATTTGTGGAATATTCTCCCTCAGGTCATAACTATACTATTTCACAAACCTCCAAAGTTTTTTCAGACCTGAAAGAGCAACCACTAAATTTTGATCTGAATCTGAGTGAAAGTAAAGGTATCTTTAGACATACGTATATGCTCATTCTGTCTCAACAGAGACAGTTGATGTTATTCAGACAAACAAATTATTATTCCGTATACCCGCCAGCGTTGGCATTTCCACCGCTGAGCAGCAAACATTAGCTCAGTGGATTAATTTTAACAGGATATGGTCCTCATTTCTAAGCAAATCTAATAAGACCTTGGAAGAGACATTTATTATGATGTATTACAGATGTATTTAACCGGAAGTGAAAATGAGCATAATTCATTGGTTTTACAGCCGGGCCCTAAGTATTTGGACAGTAACATGATTTTGTAATTTTGCTTCGTGTAGTCCACACATTGGATTTGAAATGATCAAAATGAAATTAGCAAAATATGGTTTTAACTGAGGAACTAGTCCCTTAATTTTGAGACATGGACCTTTTTCGATTTTGAGTGATCTTGACAGTCAAAATCACAGGATATAACAGTTTAACTGCATACAGTCTTGTGAGCCAACATGATAGAAGGATTGTTTGTTGAGGATCAAGCGGTTCAGTTTTGTACAAAATGGATCACATGCCACACAGAGAACCACATTATTGTATCATAAAGAATTAATTTGCATGACTTGGTGTCCAAGATATTAGACACAGGTCTTCCACTCTCCATGTGCAAATTCCAGTGAGGTATTTTTAGTTTTTACATTGGAGCCTTTTGTCACTAACATGTTGCACTGCAAAGATATGACAAGGAATCTGAGCTTCCATCAGATTTGGATGTGTAACAGGATGGGAAAGTCTTAAGACATCACGGGACAGAAAAACACCAAGAAAACGTTAAGTGGATAGGGCTTCTCAAGGAAAAGCAAAGGTTGTGGACATTTTATTAAAATTGGTTTAAAAAAAATGACCCCGAGTATCTGCAGAGAAACCTATTTATTTTTCTGTGAACCATTTCTCATACTTTTTTTTGTCCTGAACAGACCTCCACCCCAAAACAACTGATCAAGCAAGATGTGCACAAAGTACCTGAGTTGTGTTTTTGAGTGTGCGGCTCTCGGTGGGGAGCCTGGCAGAGTGATGTAAGACACGTGTGCGTACAGCGGGTGGAAAGGTCATCGGCGAGAGAGCCATAAATCGTTCTGACACTCAAACACGTTTCTAATCATCTCAGCCTCAAATAATATTATGGTTCAAGAATTCACAGCTGCAGTCATTAGCCGTTATCAAAGACCTACCAACCTTAGAGGAGCTGGACTCGGGGGGAGCTTACGGCTTTAAAACCACCGGGACGCAGAGGCATGAAGAATAATTGTGTACATTCACGGTGAGTGGCTCGAGCAGGTGGAATGTTTGTCACTTTTTCCACAAGTATTTTCTCCAAGCTGATCAAATATTTGAGTTAAAACGCCACCGCACACGAGAAATTGTTGGCATCCACGGCTCCCGAGCTCCTCCAGCTGTGTCTAAGCTTTAAAAACCGGGAGCCCAACAACTAAAACCTTTAGTTTACTTGTATTCTTTCCTGGCTACTGTGCGACAAGCAATTATTCCGCTCCATATATCCCATCCGAGACTGTGTGGATACCCATTCTCCACTGGGGGACGGGCTTGGCAGCGGTGAGCTGACAGTCATTTCCACAATGGGCTCCCACTTTTCGAATAACTCCAGCCAGTAATTTGCTCATAGATCTTTGGGAACAGCTCAGCCAACCATGAAAAAAGATTTAAATCCTGCAGGTAAAGCAGGAATTTGAGCTACTTTCAGCTTCGCTTTCCTCTCTTTCTTTGGAAGTTGTTGTTGTGAGATAGAAGTGTTGGATGGGACCTCGTGTTCTTCTGTCTGTTGCTCTCTGAGGTTAATTATTACAGTAAAGACAGTAATTTGCTCTTTGTATTGGTACTTATCTTCTCTCACAGCTGGTGTGTTTTGCCGAGTGGACGACCATTAATCAAACCTTTCTCCTGCAGGAAGTTGAACGATCCATCTTCCCTCGCTACCCCCCCCCCCCCCCCCCCCCCCCCGCTGCCTCGTCTGTCCCGCCAGGCAATAAACCGTTTCATTTTACACGCCCAAGCACAACCTTGAATACCATTTTCTGCATTTTCCTGCAACGATGGCTTGAGTGAATCATGTTCGCAAATTAGAGCGTTTTGCAGAAAGTGGGTGTGATTGGTTGAAGTGGGCTGTTTGTCTGTCACTCAAGAAGAATGGGCGACGGAATGCAATCATTTTACTTCCACTTTTCTAGCAGTGAAATACTTATTCACAGGCTGCTTTATTAATCACTGAGCTGTTGAGTTTGCTTCATTTTACTTGTCAATCTTCTCAGAACCTGTAAATTAAAGACAGACAGATAGTTCTAACTACTGCTGCATTAGTTTTATGTGGGAACTCAGGTTGGGACTGGGATTAGCATAATTAGCATCAGCCATGTGTTCAAGTTTGATAGCTGCTTGCATCGAAGTTAATGTTAACTTTTTTTACTTTGTCAAAAACGTTATCAATGTTAAAATGTTTTAGAACAGCTAAAAACAACTATTGTACAGTCTAGCTTCTTGGCTAGTTAGTTAGCTATGTTAGTGTCTGCATGTTCCCGTTAGGTTCCAGATAGAAAATGGAAAGAAACAGCATCTGCAGCTGCAAAAAGGGGCAGAGCTGAGTGACCTCAACACTTGGTGACACACCCAAAAAGGGGGGAATAAGGAGAATGATTCTAGGGGCCCATGACTGACAGGAGCCCAGAGGGAATTTTAAACTGAGGATAATCTTATTACAAACTGACCATCACCTTTCAAGTAATTCTACTAGCAAACACACATTTCCAACAGTGCTTTAACCGCTAGCACAAACCATCCACACAGACTGACAGATTTGATTGGCTGTGTAGCTATGATTATGGTCCTTAACTATTCCTGTATAACCTCCAAAGCTTATTAGTGCCAAGTGCCATATCCCTAGATTCCAAAGTGAAGTGGATGAGTCTAAAACTCTGCCTGGCCGGGCGACTAGTCGTGTTACTTTCTCCAGCTAAGGCCAGTACCCATTTATATCTGGGTGTCTATAGCATGAAATTATAGGTTTCTGTGGCTGTGACTGGAGAACTGTGCATAGTCCATGTTTTGTCTGTCCTACTCCCCATGAAGATGGTCAACTGGTGATGTAACAGAGACAGAATTTCTTCAAAACATGCCAAAATTCAGCTCCGCTTGGCCAGTAAACCCAACTCCTTTGTGCCCTGCACCCTGCTGGTTAAGTAGCAAAGTGCACTCAGCCACACCCCAAATGGAGCTGCACCAACTGTACAGTTTGTATTTATATCCATCTTCTAAATCAGGCCCAACGTGTCATTATACTTTTACATATAATGTAGGTCATGTTTGGGAACATATGTTGGTGTTGCATGCACCACACTGTGCTACACGTGGGGTCCTGGATGGCAACTCAATATATACTGCAACTAAAATATAAAATGGTTCACCAAATGTTGAACTGATGCAGAAAATCTGAAAATATTGTCTTCAGCTAGACTTTGCTGATCCAATTTTTCTTTAGAATGCAAAATTTTTGAAAAAGAGCATCATTCAGTGTACTTATAAAGAGCTGCTAAATCTCTGACATGTTCTAAACATCTGTTTTGGAGCTCAGCTGAGGGCTGATGCTTTAGTTGGATAATCATTTTAATATCCAATACTGTTGGTTGTACGTTTTTAATAAAGAACAAGTTGTACTCCATCAACGCTATCAACTTTTTATCAAGTACCAATTTTATTTTGAATCATAAAACGAAGATTTCATCATGCATAACATTGTTGAATTGAATCACTGTTTGAGTGATCTGGTCATACAAGGTCAGCATGAGCTTCAGTTTAATAACAATAATCTGGCAAACATGATCCTCAGTTCTTCTGTACTGAGACTGTGTGTTTGCTTGTTCAGCAATCATGTTGTTCAGTTGCACAAAGCAATGATTTTCATCTACTCATCTGCTACATGATTGTTCATTTTCACTGCAGCGGATGATATGAGGCTTTCAGCTCTTTTGCACATGAATATTAGGCCCTGCATCCATATAGCATTCTTTTTCTGAGTGCCAGAATTTTTCTAAACAATTGCTCTAAATGGGAATAGGGGTTATGCAGGCACATGGAACCACCTACAGAAAAACACCACTTTTGTAAAGAGCAGTTTGCTTTTTGTGAAGCCACTCCAAGTGCTTTTAAGTTGAAAATCCCTCAACTTTTCAAAAAGATAATGTGACATCACTGCAATGCCTTTTCAGGCAACTGGGAGGAGAGGTTTATTTCTGCTGTTACTGTCAGCTGATTTCTCATTCAGTTTACCAGAATTGAGTAAAAAACTTATCTGCAGATTGGACACGATGCTATGTTTCTCCTGAGGGTGAGTACATTTATCAGCATATATTCAAATTAGCTGTTTAATGTTGTTAATGAAACATTTCTGGGCACTCTCTAAGTGCTGTTTCTGCTTGGAAAAAGTCTGTATGGACATAGAGCCTAATATGCATAACTCTATCTATTCCTGCAGTGGACGTTTTCCAGTCTGGCTAGAAAAATTCAAAAGGGGCCATTCAGATAAACTGATCTGCTGTTGTAGGGAGTAAGCATATGAAGAAAATCAAAGTGTAGTCATAAAGAGTGAGAACCTGTGCTGTTCTGCTGTCTGATTCTGCTCTTGCCTCAAACCAAAATGCTCTTATTCTGTTTTTTGTGTGTGCAAAAGTGTAAGAGCTCAAGCTGAGTAAAACAATGATTCAAGGTTGCAGTGATAAATGAGAACGTCTGCTCTGATAGCAGAAGGTCATGTGCATCAGCCCCCAGTGTGCGTCTGCCATCTAGCACACAGCATGGGTCCGCTGTTGGCGTGCCACCGCGTGACAAGCCCTTTTTTTCCCAGCTTCAGTGATCACCATGGGCCAGTTTCATAGTTTTGTGCATTGAGCGTGCTTCAGATGGAATCAGGACATGGACAGTTTAGACTAAATTGTCCAGCAGATGTTACACCATTATACTTTTTAGGCATATGGACTGGGAGAGCGCAAGTGGGCATCTTGCTCAAGGACAAAAGATGATTGGTGGTACCTCAAGGATGGAATCTTTGTGGGGAGGAGACGCACACTGATGGCTGTTCCAACTGTGAACAACTGTTACATATTTAATTATAATGTACTGACCACGTAACGAGTAGTCACCAAGACAACGCACATTTCCAAGGTTCTTCAACATGAACCGTTCAAAATCAGGCAAAGCAAATTCTGAAAATATGCACAACTTCCTCCAAAAGGAATAAACTGTTTTCATACACACTTCTCCTTTCACCGCTTCTCTCCAGGGTGCAGCACTCTGTTTGACAACTGCTTTCCCCTTTCCAGCTCTCTTTCCACAAACTGGTCAGAGGAAGATCAATAATGTGTGTGGATACGTGCTTATCTCTGTCCAAAGGAGGCCTTATCGTTCCCGTTTTAAATGGTGTTTCAAGGAAATTCCTTGGAACATAATCTTCTACGAGTCAGGAAAACAAAGGCAAAAATGGGCCTCTATCGACATATCAAGCGTGTTGATATTAATAACTCTCACTTATCTGCGCCCTGCACATCACAACAATAAAAGCTTGCCAAGAAAAAATAAAATGGGCTACTAGGGTAAAGAAGTGAAGGGCGTGTTGTTTTGATGAATACCCCAAACTGCTTGTTAATACATGGGGGGTGTATCATGTTTCGACTGGAAGGAAGCTTGAAGAATGTGCTGATAAGCTTTACTTTTACTGTTGAAAGTTCAGGCACCACATGTAGAGCAAGAGATTAGTAAAAGTTTGTCAGTAGCAAAGAAAGGCAAGAAATACTTATTTCACTGGCAAGCACAAGTCAAAATCGATCAACTGAAGCAACGGTGCCAACATGTGCTTTTAGCGACAACAACTAGTGTATGTACTAAAAGCAGAAAATTATGCTATTGGCCAGAGATTATAAAATCTCTGTTAGTGAAGGTTTGCCAAAATGAAGTTCAGAAAATGTTTCATGCATTTGACAGCTGAAATTAAATAATTTCAATGGACATTAATGCAGTGGCTTATACCAATAGTAATAATGTAATTGCTGTTTTTGTGGGGTAACAGAGTTTGTAGCAAATGTTAAAATGAAATTTAAAATAAATCACAAGTGCTGACTACATACTAGGCACACAGTTCTGTAGGATGGGAATCATGTGGACCTGGTCAAAGTTCCTCATGTTTGCTTTGAGCATCCTGTCTTGTGATCTTGGAAAAATCTAAAATAAAATCAGCAGGTAGGTCAGTGAGGTGAGGAGGGGCTACAAATTAATGCTGCACCAGTCTGATATTTTGGATCTGTATAATCCAATATTGGCCAAAATTACTGAATGGGATATCTGATGATGATAAGAGCAACGCGGTGGCTTAATGGTAGCACTGTTGTCTCACAGCAAGAAGGTCATGGGGTCACTTCCCACCTGGTCCTTTCTGTGTGGAGTTTGCACGTTCCGGTGGGTTCCCTCTGGAAGAGAGGGAAAGCTGAAGACTTGCAAGTTAGTTGATTTGGGATCGTTAAATTGAGCATGGATGTCCTGTCCAGGGGTGGACCCTACCTCACGCCATATGACTGCTGGGGTAGACTCCAGCCCCTTTGACCCTTCATTGGAGCAAGCAAGTATAGTGAATGAGTGAATTAATAATCCAATCAGTCTTCTATTTTTCACAAATCCTGATGTAGGTTATGTATGTTTTCCTTTAGCATAGTAGAACATTTATTTCCCAGTCTGAGTTGATGTGTTGTTGGGTTGCTAAATAAGCAAAGTGCATCTCAACAAATGTATCATCATCTGTTTTGAGACAGTGAAAAAAGGCTTTGTCATATCTAGCATGAAAAAGTAGTATTCTGCTCTCCGTGAAATCAAGTCATAGACTTGGGTTTGATTCTGCTCACACTAGCAGTCTGTCTTTGGATAAGACCGTTTATCTACATTGTCTCAGTCCACCCAGCAGTGGATGGATACCCTCCCTTGGCTGGGGAAGTAACCTGAGGGACTAATGCCTTGTCCAGGGAGAGTTAAAGATAAAGATAAACTTTATTCCTCTCACAGAGGAGAAATTCACATGTTATGTCAGCTCTTAAAAAAACACACAAGATGGGTGCAAGTAGAGGAAAATGATCATCAAACAGCATGTGCAAGGATAAGCAATGATAATAATACTTGTAACAGTATGAGACATAAGAAATTAGGTATAAATAGAATATATACACGAGGTCTATTAGAAAAGAAACCGACCTTTTTATTTTTTTATAAAAATATTTGGATTTGAATCACGTGCGATTACATCAGCCAACCTTGAACCCTCGTGCGAATGCGTGAGTTTTTTCACGCCTGTCAGTTACGTCATTCGCCTGTGGGCAGGCTTTGAGTGAGGAGTGGTCCACCCCCCTCGTCGGAATTCCTTTGTCTGACTTCTTCCTGAGAGACTGGCGCTTTGCTTGATCAAAATTTTTTCAGAACCTGTGAGGCACATTGAAGTGGACACCATTCGAGAAATTCAGCTGGTTTTCAGTGAAAATTTTAACGGCTGATGAGAGATTATGGAGTGTTACTGTCGCCTTAAGGACTTCCCACGGAGCGGGACATCGCGCCGCGCTCGGAGGCACCATCGTCAGCCTGTTTCGAGCTGAAAACCTCCAAATTTAAGCCTCTGTTGACCCAGGACTTCGTGAGAGAACAGAGAACTTTCAGAAGAGGTCAGGATCAGCAGTTTATCCGGACATTCCACTGTTAAAGGAGATTTTGTAATGAAAGACGTGCGGACGGATTGGCGCGTTGGTAGGCAGCCGGCGCGGCGCGCCACCACAGGAAAAACACCTCCGTTGGAAGCCTTAAGGACAAGGTGGAACATGTCTAGCTGTTAGTTTCTCCGATACTCACTCAACTGAAAGCCATCAAAAGCTGCCTGGTTTTTACAAATGGTTATCAACACGGAGGTGTTTTTCCTGTGGCGGCGCGCCAATCCATCCGCACGTCTTTCATTACAAAATCTCCTTTAACAGTGGAATGTCTGGATAAACTGCTGATCCCGACCTCTTCTGAAAGTTCTCTGTTCTCTCACGACGTCCTGGGTCAACAGAGGCTTAAATTTGAAGGTTTTCAGCTCGAAACAGGCTGACGACGGTGCCTCTGAGCGCGGCACGACGTCCCGCTCCATGGGAAGTCCTTAAGGCAACAGTAACACTCCATAAACTCTCATCAGCCGTTAAAATTTTCACTGAAAACCAGCTGAATTTCTTGAATGGTGTCCACTTCGATGTGCCTCACAGGTTCTGAAAAAATTTTGATCAAGCAAAGCGCCAGTCTCTCAGGAAGAAGTCAGACAAAGGAATTCCGACGAGGGGGGTGGACCACTCCTCACTCAAAGCCTGCCCACAGGCGAATGACGTAATCGACAGGCGTGAAAAAACTCACGCATGCGCACGAGGGTTCAAGGTTGGCTGATGTAATCGCACGTGATTCAAATCCAAATATTTTTATAAAAAAATAAAAAGGTTGGTTTCTTTTCTAATAGACCTTGTGTATATATACGCATATGTGGTTATAGACTCCTTTCAAGGTCAAAGGTCATGTGATCAACATAAAAGTGATGTGTGATTTCGTATGATTGTTTAAAGGAACCATAGAGGTATCTTTAGCCATTTCCTTGAAATAGCCTTTTTAATTAATTATCCCCTACATACGCAAGCATTAGGCCAATATTTTGACTTTGGTCTGTGAACTTGACTTCTATGATTTTTCTCAAAATGCATAAATTTTCTTCAATTTAATTTATTTTCATTTATATAGCGCCAAATCACAACAGAGTTGCCTCAAAGTGCTTCACACAGGTAAGGTCTTCTTCTGTGCTGACTGAATCATTCCACCAGGTTTGGCATTTTGTTCAAACGTGGATATTTGCACAGGACCAACAGCAGTTGGCTGTTGCCTGCACTGTTCTACAGGTATATTTACATGTGTACTTTAGAATCTAAGACCTGTAGTACTGGGTTAGTTATGTGAGAATGTGAGAAACAAAGTCTGGCAATATATATCAGTGAATCAAATGTCACCCTCAGGGCTCCCTACGGTTCAGTAGGTGCACAGTAACACATGTAATGGCTACTTAGCAGGTGAAATAGCAGTTATTACCCCAATTTAAATTTTGTTAAGAGAGCTTTTAAATTTCCAAAGCACCATGTTGGAATAGCAAAGACCATCTGTTTCAACCTGCCTTTCCTTATCTGACATCTTTTGATTCACTGAGAGGTGAGTCACTCTGCGGCTCAAACCCAACAACTGGCCATGTCACATGAGGTACTGCAGTCACTGCGTTTTAAGAAGAAAACGTGCAGTCATGAAGCAATGGGCTGATTTAAAATAAATTCAAAGTTTGAGTTTTATCAGTTAATGAGTTTGATTCTGCAGAAGAGACACATTGGCTTTAAAAAAGCTTTTGGAAAGTGTAACTGTGCTGCATCTCCCTCTACTTGGTGCACTTCGCCTTGCCCGAGGCGCCCTGTGAGGAGGAAGCTTTGAAACAGTCTCTTTTGGGTTTCGTTCTTAAGCAGATCACTCCTTTATCTGATCACTCATGTCTGGATCAGATCTATTTATATGCAAAACAGGAACTTCTGTCTGTGTGTACAAGCCAAGTGCTTGTGTCAGATTTGATAACATTTGTCGGAGCAAATGTACTTTTTCCTGGTTGTTTTTAGGGTATTTCTGTGTAATTGCATGGTTTTAATGTAGAGGAGAGTGTGACAGAACACTGAAGATTGCGTACAGCAAAATAGTCTTCTTACGAGAACTTGAGATTGGCCAGAGAATGACCGCAGCAGGGACAGTGGGTTGAGGATCACCACTTTGTGAAGAACTGCATGAAAACATAGTCCAAGAGTTTAAGAACAATGTTTCTCAACAATCAATTGGAAGGAATTTAGGGATTCTATCATCTACAGTCCATAATATAATCAGAAGATTCAGAGAATCTGGAGAATTTTATACACGTAAGCGGCAAGGCTGAAAACCAATATTGAATGTCTGTGACCTTTGATCCCTCAGGCGGCACTGCATTAAAAACCCGACATCATTGTGTAAAGGATCTTACTGTGTGGGTTCAGGAACACTTCAGAAAACCATTGTCAGTTAACACAGTTTGTTGCTACATCTACAAGTGCAAGTTAAAACTCTACCATGCAAAACGAAAGTCATACATCAACAACATCCAGAAACGCCGCCGCCTTCTCTGGGCCCGAGCTCATTTGAAATGGACAGATGCAAAGTGGAAAAGTGTGTTGTGGTCTGATGTGTCCACATTTTACATTGTTTTTGGAAATCATGGACATCGTGTCCTCCGGACAAAAGAGAAGAAGCACCATCAATGCTGAAAGGTACATCCAGGTTCTGGAGCAACACATGCTGCCATCCAAACAACGTCTTTTTCAGGGACGTCCCTGCTTATTTCAGCAAGACAATGCCAAGCCACATTCTGCAGCATGGCTTCGTAGTAAAAGAGGGCGGGTACTAGACTGGCCTGCCTGCAGTCCAGACCTGTCACCCATTGAAAATGTGTAGCGCATTATGAAGCGCAAAATACAACAACAGAGATCTCGGACTGTTGAACAACTGAAGTCGTACATCAAGCAAGAATGGGAAAGAATTCCACTTTGGTAAACATACCACTGTCCCAGCTTTTTTGAAACGTGTTGCAGGCATCCATTTCAAAATGATCAAATATTTGCACAAAAACAATAAATAAAGCTTATCAGTTTGAACATTAAATATCTTGTCTTTGTGGTGTATTCAATTGAATATAGGTTGAAGAGGATTTGCAAATCAATGTATTCTGTTTTTATTTACATTTTACACAACGTCCCAACTTCATTGGAATTGGGGTTGTATATATTATGCATTTTCAGTAATTCATGTGTAGAGGTTAGGGCTGGTCATCTCTGCTTTTTATAAAATGATGCATATCTAGATACATGAGCTATGATACAAGACAGGAACAATATTTTTTAATGATGGAACAATTCAGTTGGGTGCAATTGGGTGCAACACCATTCTTTCTTTAATGTAGACATTTTCCATGATGAATCAGAATAAGCCAGAAGTGGATCTGCCTCCCGTCAAATACATATTTCATAAAAGCCTAGGGATCTCAAAGTTTTTACTACTGAACTGCAGCATGCTGGGACTACCTCTGCAATCCTTCTGTTCACCACTGGGGGCATCACATACAATAGCAGAAAGTGGCACATAGAAGAAGCCCTGAAGAAGAACCCAGGGACTAATTGTGTCGTATAAATAGAGAAGCATAACTGTCCTGGTATAACAGTATTAACAAATTACAAAAGAGGTACACTTATCCATTATACCACGTATCACCATCTGACGTGTTTTTGTGAACAGTCCCTTGAGAGCGGTGCACTGACCCTTGAACATTTATGAAAGTTTGAAAATGTGGAAGTCACAGTGAAGCAACAATCAATTTATTTAAAATCGGGAGGCGATGGTCTAGTGGTTAAAGTGTTGGGTTTGAGACCAGAGGATCCTCGGTTCAAATCCCAGCCTGACCAGAAAATCACTAAGGGCCCTTGGGCAAGGTCCTTAATCCCCTAGTTGCTTCCAGTGTGTAGTGTGCACCTTGCATGGCAGCAGCCTCACATTGGGGTGAATGTGAGGCATTGATGTGTAAAGCATCAGAAGCAGATGGAAAAGCGCTATATAAATGCAGTCCATTTAACTAGGACTTTAAAATTGATTTTTATTTATCTGTTAATTATATGTGAGTAGATGGGTAGCTGTATGGGTTTGTATGTGTATATAAAAGACTGAGTGACAAATCCAAATGTAAAAAGTCACACTACTTTACAATAATCATGTTAGTAAATGGAAAAAGTGAAACTCCAAATATGAGTTTGCACTGCCTTTAATGTAATGCATCCAAATGATCACCTTTAGAGCCAGTTTTTTTTTTTTTTTATAAAAGTCAAGCTTATACAAGAATGTTTTCAATCCACTAAATATCTGGAGTTAAACTGAATCAATCATAAATGAATAGAAATGGTCCGTCACTGTATGGTCAATCTGTCAAGAGCTGGCCATCTTTAAAAGCAGGCTGTGTAAGAAGGAGAGTGAGGGAAGCCACCAAGACACCCATGAGAATACTGAAGCTGTTAACAGCTTCACTGTTATTGTAGAAGCTGTGCAGAATGCAACTTTTGTGTGTTGCTTCATCAGTTATAGCTTCATGATTGAGTGAAATATAAAAAGAAAATAACACAGGTACAGTTTGCCAAAAGGCAAATGAGACTTTAGCCGTTACCTAATTTCTTTGTTGAGCATGAGGCACCATCCTGTATCCTGCTGTCAATGTGCAGACTTAGTGTGTGTGTGTGTGTGTGTGTGTGTGTGTGTGTGTGTGTGTGTGTGTGTGTGTGTGTGTGTGTGTGTGTGTGTGTGTGTGTGTGTGTGTGTGTGTGTGTGTGTGTGTGTGTGTGTGTGTGTGTGTCTTGTTAAAATGAACAAGAAATTATGGAATTTGCTTTGGTGTTTGGTGCACAACAATATTCCACTTATGTTTATTGTTGTGCACCAAACACCTTACAAAATTCTTTGTACAATACATGAAAATATACAACATACAAAATTCTTGCAAGAATTTTAGCTGAGGAAGCTTCTGCGATGAGAAGCGAAACATCCTCCCATCAAGCAACCCAGTCCAGTCAAAGATTCAAGCTTCTCTACTACCGGTTGAAATTAGTCAAATTATCTTATATTTTTGGAATATAAACTCTAAACGCATCTCTTGATTGATCGATTGATTTTAGAAATTCCACATAAGACGTACACTTAAAATACAATGTTTTAAAATATATGTGTATATATAATACATTTGTAATGGAATTTCCAAAAAAGTCAAGACTTGTAGTCCATTGTGGTCCTTTACATAAAACAAATACAAAATAAGCAGCAACATTTGGTAAAATCTAGATAAATTGAAAATAAATAAAAAAAAATAATAAAAGGAAAAAATATATAACAAAAATACAAAAACCAAAAAACACTGACTGTCATGTCCCGGCCGTTTCCAGGCTTCAGCCCATATGTCCCTTCTTCATTTAGTTCTGTTCCTTTGGCATCAGCCTCGTTTTGTTAATTACCTTTTTCTTCATGTGGGGTTTTTTTCCATGTTCTGATTTTTGCTTTGTCACTTTCTTCCTTTGTTACTTTTCACCTCAGTTATGTTTTAGTCTTGTTTTGTTATTGCCTCTTTCTTCACGTTTATTCAATGTTCTCATATTGCTTTGTCACTTTCTTTCTTTGTTACTTTACAGCTATGTTTTAGTTCCATTCTAGTTTATCCACAGTCTGTTTTTATGTTTCAGCATTTCGTGTTTGTTTGCTTATGTTACTGTTCTCTCTTCTGTTAAGTATTTGGGTATTTCTGGTTTTGGTTTTCAGTTTTGTTTTCTTGTAGTTCTTCTGTCTGTTCTAAGTAGGTTTATTGTATTATTTCCCATGATTCACTTATCACGTTTCTGTATGCTTTTCAGTTTTGTTCAAGTTAGGGTGGTGTTCATTGTACTATCTCTTATTGTCATGTTTGTATCTGATCACCTTTCTCTTGCTCCTGCTTGTCAGTCTCTCATTGTTTCCACAGTCTTTCCGGATCACTGCACTCTCTGTTCTGCACCTGCACTTTGTCCTCTCAGTCAGCCACGCCCCTTCATCTGTCATTCTCTTGCCCATTTGTCACCGCCCTTCTGCATCATTGGCCTCTTAGCTGTCACCTGACCACGCCCCCTTTCCAGGCCTTTCCTCCTCCACGTGCACCTCATTTCCTGATTAACACCTGTCCCTATTTAACCTGCGTCTGTTCACTTCTTCCCCGCCTGTTCGTTGATTCCCTCACGTACCAGCCTCTTGTTTCGTTCTTGTTTTGCCTAGCCTTGTTTTTGGACTCTGTTTTGTGCTCTGGATCCTGTTTTTTGCCTCTGCTCTGACATACCTGTTTGCTCCTGTTTTGACCTTGCTTGTTCTTTGGACCACGTCTTCTGCTTAATCCTTGTCAAGTATTTTTGCTCCGTGGACTGCCTTGCTGTTAACGATCCTTAGCCTGAATAAACCACCCTTTAAGTATATTTCCTTTTGTCGAGCCTGCATTTGTGTCCTGCCCTCGTCCAGTCCTGACACTGACTAGAACAGAGAAAGCAGTTAAAATAAGACAAATTCCCACAAAATGACTACACTATTGAGGAGAAATGACTTCATGATTCTCTTAAAACAATTAAGATTATCACAAGTTTGAGCACCAGATGGCTGTTGATTCCAACTAAAAGAACCAGTATATTTAAAATGATTTTTTACCAACATTCGTGGTGTATCTTGGAATGAATAAAGATGTTTTGTTTGATCAAAATTTTTTCAAAACTGTAAGGCACAACTGAGTGGACACCATTCGATAAATTCAGCTGGTTTTCGGTAAAAATTTTAACGGCTGATGAGAGATTTTGGTCTGGTAGTGTCGCCGTAAGGACGGCCCACGGCGCCTGATGGCGATCTGCGCTTCGAGGCGGCAGCGTCTCACCGTTTCAAGTTGAAAACTTCCACATTTCAGGCTCTGTTGATCCAGGAAGTCGTCAGAGAACAGAGAACTTTCAGAAGAAGTCGGCATGAGGAGTTTATTCGGACATTCCATTGTTAACGGACATTTTGTAATGAAAGAACGTGCGGGCAGAGTCGTGTGTCGGGCCGGACCCGACCGTGGGGGTCACGACAGGAAAAACACCTCCGTTGGAAACCTTAAGGGGCAAGTTGGAACATGCCCAAGCTGTTAAACAATTTCTCAGATACTCACTTGTTGAAAGCCATCAAAAGCCGCCTGAATTTTACAAATGGTTTTCAACACGGAGGTGTTTTTCCTGTCAGATTCGCCAAGTCGTCACGGAAACGACTCGGGGAATTTGCGCGCACGTCTTTCATTAAAAAATGTCCTTAGTGGAATGTCCGCATAAAGTCCCCATGCCGGCCTCTTCTGAATCTTCTCTGTTCTCTCACGACGTCCTGGGTGAATTAAGCCTTAAATTAGGATGTTTTCAGGTCGAAACAGGCCGACGACGGCGCCTGGAAGCGCTGCACGACGTCCCGCTCTGTGGGAAGTCCTTACATCGACAGAAACACCCCATAATCTCTCATCAGCCGTTAAACTTTTCACCGAAAACCATCTTAATTTCTCGAATAGTGTCCACTCAGATATTCCTCACAGGTCCAGAAAAATTTTTGATAAAGCAACGCGCGCCGTCTCGAGCAGCGTGTGAAACAAAGGAATTCAGCCGAGAGGGCGGGACCACATCTCACTCAAGGCCTGCCCACAGGGAAATGACGTCACCGACACGCGTGAAAAAACTCACGCGCACGAGGGTTCAAGCATGATTGGTGGAATCACACGTCATTCAAATCCATATAGTTAAAAAAAAATTAAAGGGTCGGTTTATTATCTAATAGACCTCGTAGATTAAGCTGAGTTACATGTTTCTCTACAGGTAACCAATTAAGTTGAATATTATTGCCTAAAATAAGTAAATTGCTTGAGGAGTTTATATTCTTAATGTTGAACTTTTGACCTGTTCTCATCACTGCAGCTAATGTTTCAGTGTATAATAATAATAATAATAATAATAGTTATTATTTTATCTTGCATTTTTGATGATTTTAATGCTTTGGCAATTTCCAGAAAATCCTCTCCAAACACATTTTTTGACTTGTTCTGACTGAGTGAATCTTGTGATGGCTGATGTCTCCCTCTGCTGTCTGAAATAAACCTTTGTTCTGTCCTGCTCTGCTTTTCTCACTCACTCACAAAACAATCAATTTTGAGCCCTTTAATTCTCTATAGCTTTTTTGTTTGTTTGTTTGTTTTAGCTCATAATACTTGGTATAAAATCAACATCATACGATCACACTTATTTCTCACATGCAGATCTCCTGATGCTTTATATCAGATTTCTGTGTCTCATTTGACAGCCGGTCTGAGGACTCTGGCCCCCTCTTGTGGGTCTTCACATCTGGTGGTGCCACGGAGCAGATCGACGTGCACGCTGTCTGTGGGTCTAGGTGGATTATACAGTTTTATTTATTTATTTATTTATTTATTTTGCTTTGAACTTGAATCAAGCCTTCTGGTGTGGAAAATCTGTTAAAAAAAATTAATCCCAGACATCAAAAAGTCTTCTGTTATGGCTTACAAAAGTCTGTGCTTGTATCATTGAAACCAGAGAGCTGACGTACAAGACAATTTTGCTTTTAATCAAAACCAGCAGGGTGGATTTGGAAAAGGACAAAAGCACAGCGATTAAAATAAACAGTTTTCACAGCTCAACAAGTTTCTGACCAATTTATTAGCAGTATACATTAATGAATAAATAAAATTGTTTTACAGATATGAGAAAACAAACGGCTATAGCAATCTGACATTTCACCCCAGTGACGTTGACCTTCACCAAAAATGTTTGACCTGTGGCTGACCATCCAGTGCAGTTCTAAAATCTGTCAGTGTGTGGCACATTTGGTCCAAACTGGGTTGAAAATCAAATTCCTGAGCATTAACCTTTAGGGAGGTGATGGTGTTGAGCGTTGGGTTTGAGATCAGAGGATCCATGGTTCAAATCCCAGCCTGACCAGAAAATCACTAAGGGCCCTTGGGCAACATCCTTAATCCCCCAGTTTCTCCCGGTGTGTAGTGAGCGCCTTGTGTGGCAGCAGCCTGACATCAGGGTGAATGTGAGGCATTAATGTAAAGCGTTTTGAGCATCTGATGCAGATGGAAAAGTGCTATGTAAATGCAGTCTATTTACCATTTAACCTTTGCCAAAGTGAATTCTGTAAGGGCACTTTCAGTCAACTCTTATTAACATACTAAGTGGAAATCAGAAAAAGAACCTAAGAAGAGCAGACCGACCGGCAGACTTTGGCAAATTTGACCTAGCTGACTGTACTACTAATTCACTGGTTAAAGGTTCTGATTAGGGATGCCCAAGTTGAGCTTTTATGCCTTTGATCAAGATCAGTCATTGAAAACTGAGTATCTGTCAAAAGCACGTGGACCATTTGACACGTACATTTTTGTAGATCGCTGATTCCAAAAGTGTGGGCCGCAAAAGGTCCTGCAGGTGCGCCATGAGAAGCAGTTAAATATTGACTTTCAATTTTGTAATTAAGTTAAAATTTCCATTATTTATTTATTTATTTATTTATTTTAATGAACACAGAAGTAAAAAAAACAAAAAGTCATGGGATTTAAATTGTCATTCAGAATTTATCTGAGCAACTTTAACATTTTATAATAACAATTGCCTGTCTGTCATTGTACATACAACAAAATCTGTCCTGTGCATTTAACCCATCCTAATTACAGTTAGACACAATCCACCCACTAGGAGCAGTGGACTGCCACAGTCCAGCACTCAGGGACCAACTCCAGATGTAGAGACGCTGCCTTGCTCAGGGGCAGAGAAAGGAGCAGACCCTAAATAAACATAAACATGCTTTTGATTGTGGAAGCAAACTCACACAGACACAGGGAGAACATGCAAACAACACACAGAAAGGGCAGGAATCGATCCATGACCTTCTTGCTGTGAGGCACCAGTGCTCTAAGGCACCATGCCGTATATGTGCCATATATGTGTCTATGATAATAATTCATCGTAGTCTCATATGGCCATTAAAATTGTTAGTAAAGGTTTTAAGCAGGCTCTCTACAATATTCAGACTTAAAGGTGGGCCCTGGCGTGGGGCCCTGTCACACCTTGATGATTTTGCACAGCTGTGTGCCAGTGTGCAAAGAAAATGATGAAATGTTCAAAACTTCTGGCAAACAAATTTCACGAACTAGTCCTGAACATTGTGCAACCTTTTCAAAAACACTGCATCTGAACAATTATGATGTTACATCTATAATAAACATAATTTCACAGATGCATTATCTAACTCATGAGACCAATCCATTACAATATGCATGTTATAAATAATTACCTTTGAGACAAGATTCCAAATGTGTTCTCACCGCACAACGCACACGAGACAACCTGCAGCAGATAATTTCTCTGTGATTCTGGGAGCGATGAGAGATTGTTTCATCAGCCAAGTTCTGAGAGCAAATGCATCATCAACTATGAAATGATTATTTTATATATATATTATTTTATATATATTGTGGCATCCAGCAGGGTGCTGGATGCCACAAACAACAAACAACACCTCCGTGTTGGAAGCCTTACAGGACAAGTTGGAACATGCCCAGCTGTTAAACAATTTCTCTGATACTCACTCGACTGAAAAGCGATCGAAAGCCACCTGAATCTTACGAATGGTTTCCAACACGGAGGTGTTTTTTGTCCCGCCGCGCCATGAGCGGCTGCGTCCTGACGCGCGAATCCGTCTGCACATCTTTCATTACAAAATCTCCTTTAACAGTGGAATGTGCCGATAAGTGCTGATCCCGACCTCTTATGAAACTTCTCTGCTAGTTACATGACGTCCTGCATCAACAGAGCCTTAAATTTGGAAGTGATCAGCTCCTTTCAGCCTGTAGATGGCGGCTCGGAACGCGGCGCGCCCTCCGGCACTGTGGGCCATCCTTAAAGCGGCAGTAACAATCCTTAATCTCTCTGAAGCCCATAAAATTTTCACCGAAAGCCAACCAAATCTTCGAAATGGTTTCCAGCTGGTTGTCTGGCAGAGTTTCTGAAAAAAGTTTAATGCAACAAAACGGCAGTCCTTCAGACATTCTTCTGACAATGAAAAAACGACTAGAGGGGTGGACCAGTGCTCACACAAAGCCTGCCCACAGGCGAATGACGCAACCGACAGGCGTGAAAAAACTCACGTATGCGCACGAAGGTTCAAGCTTGGCTGATGCAATCACACGTGATTCAAATCCATATGGTTTTTGAAAAAAATAAAAAGGTCCGATACTTTTCTCACAGACCTCGTATTTTAAAAAATCCCTGTATTTCCAAAATAATTGATGTTTTTCAAAAATAATTATTATTACCTACTACTATAAGCAACAGGTTTGTCGTTGTGTCCCGCAGCAGCCTGTACTCAAGGTTCTGGAAATGGAGCAACAGCTCCTCCTGGTAGACATTTACCATTAATGCAGGTACAATAGAATTTCACCAAGACCTCTAGTTATTGTTAAAGCTGAAAGTCTAAACTCCAAACACCTCTTGATTGGTTCATTTTAACTCCACTGTGGTAGTGTGAAGAGGCTAAAATACAAAATCTGTTACTGTCCAAACAGACCTGTCACTGCAGAGTCAAATGAATGCTGCAGAATTTAGGAGCAGCATATTTTTTATGCTCTGTGTGAAGGAATCAGCTCTCCTTGTATCTGGACTGCATTATATTTACCGTGCAAAAAAAAAAGTGATGAAGCACTGCTTCAAACTGCCCTGCTGGAACGGTTACGCGTAACACCTCTGGATTAGAACATACACAAGAATTGCAAAATTGCTCCCGTATCGCCATCTGTTATCACTCAGATGGTGAAGGCATCCACAGCTGTGTGCGGTATCTGGTGGGTGGTATTCAAAGTTCAGTTCTTAAATTCATGGATCAAGTGTGCTGACTCGTGTCCACAGCAGTGTGTTTCAGTGCACCTCTTAATATCTCTGCAGTGATCGGCTCCCAGCTGCTGAAGCTCCCTGTGAACATCTGCTCTCACCGTTTCAGGGTGACTTCAGATGAGACCTCCTCTTAATGCTAAATTAACTATATGAATCTGTGGCCCTCTCCCAACCCCCCAGGACATCTTTTGAAACACTCCTATGTTGTCTTCTCTCTCTCTCAAAAAAAAAAAAAACTAAAACAGAACTATGAAGTGCTTATGGAATCACAAGGATGCTGGACAGGGGTATTGGCAATGTCAAAGTCTTTGCAGGAGAAGAAAGATCCAAATGTTTATGGTCCTGGTGCTTCCTGTCTTGCTGGATGGTTGACAGACTTGGACACTAAGTAGTGACTCACAGTGTCAGGAGAATACCAAAGGCATTCATCTGACAGGTGTTGCTGTGTTAGTTCATCTACCTGCATGAAGAACTGAACTAATTATAATCAGCTAGTTTAGTGGTATGTGGTATAATTATGTGGTAGCACTTATACCTCCTGAAGCCAGGGCTTTCCAGCTCTTTGGAGGATCCTTAGGTACCGCTGGACTTGACTTTGACAAACACGCTTGCATTGTGAAGGCGTGCCAGGTACAATATTGTGGCCATGTGCGTCTTACTCTGTGCATGAGCCACCATGCAGGTGCCTCAGTGTTGAGGAACTGAGCAGCTGGAGAAGGTTAAGGACACATCCGTTTCACCTTGATTCAGGAAGACAGCTGGATGGAGCAGTTGTCTTCCTGTGTGGTTGCCATCCAGGAAGACAACTGGTTTACCCGCAAGCCAGTTTCATGGTGCGGTGGGTGTGGCAGTACATAGCACCAGCACATGCTCCTTAACCTTATCCTCCATACACATGCAGGTTAGGTGAATTGGAAATTTTCTAAATGTCTAGGTCTCCCTTGCAAAAGAGGTTTCGATCTCAATGGAACTAATCTGGTTAAATGAAGTTAACGTGAAAGTTTAGAGGTTTTTGCTGCATATCTCCACAAAATTCAGTCATAGTCCAAACTATACCTTTGTGGAATCTTAATTCCTTTCATTCCTAATTCCTTAAGTTGTACCAATTCTGTCAAAACTGGGTTCTGGCTCATAGACTAAGTAAGTCCTATGAAAGACAAGTGTCCTGTCAATGGTGAATCCTACCTCTCACCCACTGACAGCAGCTCCCCATGACCTTTAAATGGAATAAGCAAGTTTAGAAAATAGATGGATGCAAACAAAAAAAGAAAACTTATTGCATTGGATTTCCATCTGATAAATATAAGTAGTCCCAACTAAATTAAAATAAATCTTGCATGGATGTGCTTTGAGTCGGGGCTACATATATTTATTAAGTGGAAATCCAGCTCTTAATGGAATTGAGTTCATCCAATGATTTTTTTTTTTCGTTTAGTGTGGAAGTTCATGGTAGTCTGTGTAAATTAAATATACTGTAAGCCAGCGGTAGTTTTGTTCATCTGCACTGAAATTTAAAGTAAATATACAGGTTAATATTGAGTTACACTTGAGGCTGTATTGTGACCCAGACCAGCTTAATCATCCAGCCAGCAAAGCCCCCACTTTCCAGGATACGTGATCTTTATATGAAAGAAGAAGGGGGAACAAAAAAAACACTCACTGCCTAGGCAAGTATCGAAATGCTCAGGTAACACTGAGGTGAAACGCTTCCATTGATGCTTCCCTGGATTTATGTAACTTTTGAAGATCATATGCTGGCACCGACCACATTCTTCTCGTCGCCCTTTTATCTGTATGAGTGGAGCTGTAATTTCGGGCCACTAAATCACCGGCTGGCCTTTGTGCCTGTGCACACAGAGCAGTCCACCCAGCCCGCAGCTGCCATAGCGGGCTACTTAGAGGCCTTATTTATGCTCTACGCCTCGCTGAACACTTTTCCCAGCACAGACCATTAATCTGAGGAAGAACTGGAAGGTGCTGGCTCATAGGGGTGCATTATATCTCATAACACTTAATCACCATGGGAATATGTAAAGGAAGGTTGAATTAAGGATAATTCTTTATTTTGTATGAATTTATATTCACACGGTATCAAAAGAGAACAGACGCTTTCACAAAGTAAAGTAGCCAACTTTGAAGAATGCATTGTGGGACTCAAAGGGTTGGCCCTTCTTTTCCCCCTCGATTTTATTTATTTCCAACCAACAGTCTTTCTGCACCCTCTTTTTACGACTCTCACGGCTTGTCTTTTTATGGAGTCGAAGAAAAATACACTATCTTGCTTAATCATCAGTGGGCCAGCGGAGAGGAGCCGATCTCCTGTGTGGTCCTCGCTGGAGCTGCTGGAAAACACTCCTCTCTCTGGCTGTCACACCTCAGCGATGCTCTGCTCGTCACAGCGCCGCAGCACATCGCATGTCTGGCTCTGGATTGGAGATGTGGAGGCATGCTGAAGGTGCACATGTTAGAAGAGAGAGAGAGAGAGATTTGGAGTCCAGTGCTTGATCAATGACATCTTCTTAGGGTGCTTTCACACCTACCTTGGTTGGGCTTGACCTTCTGACTTTTCAGTTTGGTGCACATTTTGCCTTGGACCAAAATTTTATACAACCAAAATCTGTGGTCTTGGTCCAGATCAGACTGAACCATCAACCGGGTTGTTCACAGTACAAAAACACTTTTGTGGATGGTTCGGACTTTTGGACCAATTGCACAAAGTTGAAACCATAGAAAAAGAAGAAAACAAATCAAAGTGGTAATAATGAGCTGTTGGAACAGGTGGGGAGTTTTTAATTGCAATTTGGTCAGAAGTAAAACATCAACTTGAAAAGAAGAATCATTGAAACAGAACTTGCCGCGCCATAGTGAAAACAAGCCCATGTCGAGTATAGGACGACACAACCTGCATAGATGAAGGTACTTTAGTGTAATTGCAACACTGAACCAAACTGAACTGGCCAAGTGTACTAACAGTGTGCCTAGGCAATGCCCCGGTGTGAGATTTTGTGGACATTTGTGATTGCTTCGCCTCTGACAGTCCAGGTTTGAAAATGATAGATCTCTGGATTCAACAATGTAATGGTTTGAGAATTGTAATGCTGAATTCTTATATTTACATACATGATGGTCTCTACTCTTACATGATATTAATGTACATAAAAATCTTCTTCTTCTTCTGGAAGACGTAGGATAAATTCTTTAAGGGTGAAGTTAAGCTAATGTATACATGGCGGGTAACCTAAGTGTGGTGTTGGTGCTTTCAAGCAGCAGATGATATAAGAAGCTTCTTGACACTAAATCCATTGATCTAATAAATAATATGCCTTCTGAAAATCTATATAGCATGCAGCCACATGAAGAATGAATCCCAGTTGGTAGAGTGATGTAAATTTTACATCCTTGAAATGGCCCCTGGTGGCAACTGAACTACTGTATTAATTAATTTATTAATTAATGAATTAATTCATTAATTCATGCAGCCACCACCAGGGGGCATTCATGTCATGCAAAATTAGAGATCATCATCTACAGTATGCAAGTATATGAATTCAGTGTTGTTGTTTTGTTTTGCTTTTTGTTATTAAAATTATTTTCAACTAATGTCCATAATTAAGGTATTTTACATGATAAAATAAATGATATGTTGCTCCTTCTGATGGGCTGCGATGGATGAGATGAGTTTTTCACAAACATTCACACTACCAGTCAAAACTTTGGACACACTTCCCCGTTCACTTGAATGGGAACATGTGTCCAAACTTTTGACTGGTAGTGTACATGCATATTGATACATAAGTAGGTACATATTGTTGGCTTTTATATGTCAGATTAACAAGGTTGGGTAGGATTACTTTGAAAGAATACATGTGGATTACATGTATGTATGTACATAAATTTGGATTACTTGTAATCTGATTACTTTTGGATTACATTTCAAAGTAATCCTACCCAACCCTGCAGATTATCTTTGGTACAAATCTTCAGATCTATACATTTAGACCTTTAGATCAGTTGCTGAAACTGCAGCAGATTAGAAAAACCAGAGAAGACCCCAGCATGCCCATCGGTTTGTTTCTATTGGATTTTATAGAAATCTTGGTGGGAAATGTGCAGGTGTGTTTTGCTGCTGTGAAACCACAGTGCATACCTTGGATGCTAAGCACATGTTTGAAGCTTCCAGATCTTTGCCCTAACAAAGGGTCAGCATTTATCAAGCCAGCTACAACATGAAAAGCTCTGTTTGACTCGACCACTGTCTTTCCTGCATGCACACCCATAACAAATCACCTCGTCTTTATGTGCCATACGGGTCCCGCATGCAGTGATAGATATGTTTTATAGCAGATCTGACATGTGCAAAGTCAGACAGGGAGACTCTTCTCTTGTTACTGGACGTTCTTAAACTATGACACTCATTTTTGTGAAAGTAGCACTTAGTGTGTTTATAACTGTTTTCTGATTATATGCACACTGTTATGTGATACCTTTTCATCTCTTTCTGACAAGCACCGAGTAGATATGACAGCCTTCTCTATGGAGTTAAATTACATTACGCAACAGCCATGAGGTGGGTTCTCACTGTAACGATCCTGCATTCTGTGCACCTACCAGTAGCGCTATCCAACATTCCTTCCATCTCAGGACTCTTGATAAACATTGGTAATGATAGCCATGTGATTAGCTGCACATTATGATGGGTATCAATTTGTCTTTGACTGTGCACAGTTACCAGTGCTAACAATGTTTTAATGTCAGGTCAAGTTAGGTCTGGGAGCAGGTGCAGGTCCCACGTGTTGCTGCATCCACCACACTATGGAACAAGTCCAGGGTCTGTGACAGCAAACCATGATATCGCACGCCTTACATCTGACTCTGCTGATCTGTTGTGAGGGAGTACCCCAAGGATTGGTTTTGGGCCCCATTTTATTTTTGCTTTATGTCCTTCCCTTAGGAAAGCTAATTCAGGGATTTGATGATGTCTCTTATCATTTATTTGCTGATGACATCCAGCTGTACTGCTCTTTTAAGGTCTCTGAGATTCACAAACTGACCTCTTTAACAAATTGCCTGGTGCAGATAAAACAATGGCTTGGGGCCAACTCTTTGCAGCTAAACTCAGCAAAAACTGAAGTGGTGGTCATTGCCCCTGATGAGGTGACCCCAGGGATCACTCAGCATTTAAGTGACCTGAGCTTGTCTGTTAAATCGAGTCTTAGAAACCTTGGCGTTATCTTTGACAAAGAAATGTCACTTGAGCATCACTCGAAACACCTGACAAGGAATTGTTTCTATCAGTTGAGAAAAAATATCTAAATTTAGAAGTATTGTGTCGAAAGATGATCTTGAGTTGATTATCCACGCCTTTGTATCTTCACGTTTAGATTACTGTAACAGCTTATTTTCTTGCCTAAACCAAAAGGAGCTGTCTCGCTTGCAGCAGGTCCAGAATTCTGCAGCTAGGCTGCTAACTCAGTATCGTTTCAACTTTAAAATCCTTGTGTTGGGAAGGTGTCTTGACACGGACCCACAACAAGGGGCGTTAATGAACGGACAATGGATAAGCCAAAAAGTAACAATTTAATGTTGTGAATCACACAACAAAATACAGACAATAACAATATTGTGGATTGTCAATTATACACAAGGTGACGTGTGGGCAGGCTCGAAGATAGAAGACGTCTGGCGAGAGAAGAGCCGGATCCCACACAGCTTCCACCACCAACGGATCGGAAGAACACCGGAGCCGCCAAGCCCTGCGCCCCAGGTGGCCACTGTCTTCAGCAGTCAGACCCGGTACTGCTGGCAGAGAACAGAAACAGTATTGATGAGTGTGAGTTTGCACACTCAGTAATCCCACAGTCTGTGTTCTTTTGGGAGGGAGCACCTCCACCTCCAATCACACACTCGTGCAGCTCCTGTCTAATCACTTATCTGGTTGGGGTGTGAAGCGAAGCCGTCGCTGATCCCACAGATAAGGCAAACACCACAGGAAAATGGCTGCAAAAGAAGTTCAGACTATTACTCAATGTTTTGTTCAGCAGAGAAAATTACCTGAATGGTACCTGATTTCTCAGCGGGGAGGTGGAGTTGCAGTCCGGCTTTTATGGAGGATGAAGTTGATGAGTGACAGCTGGTGTTGATGATGTGACAGCTGTCACTCCAGTAGTTCCGAAGCCCTCTCATGCTTGAAGCCCGCACTCCAAGCAGGGCGCCATCTGGTGGTGGTGGGCCAGCAGTACCTCCTCTTCAGCGGCCCACACAACACCTTGTGCTGACTTTCAGAGCTCTGCATGGTCAGGCTCCTTGTTGTGTCCCTACACTCCCTCTCGGAGCCCGAGGTCATTAGACCTGAACTTCCTCATTGTCCCACATACTGTTACAAGACCAGAGGAGATCGCTCTTTCCAGGCCATCGCGCCGAGGCCCTAGAATGATCTCCCACTTTCTATTTGCTCGCTTGCTTCTGTTTATGCATTCAAGAGTAAACTCAAACCCACTTGTTTCTCCAAGCGTTCTAATCTACAGTGGAGGGAGGCTGTTTATGACCATCATATTTGCTTTTTATTGCATTGATTAAGTGTTTCTATGTATTTTTTACTGCCTTTTTGGTGTAGCACTTTGTGGCTTCCTCTGTCTGTGAAAAGTGCTATATAAATAAAATTTACTTACTTACACCTGATTCATACTGATGGACCAGCTTGGGGTTTCAATGTTAATTGCTTCTGGGATCCTGCACTCGTTTCACACTGTCACATCCACCACACTACGGAACAGTGTAGGGCTCTGCATGGCAACCACCCAGGCAGAGAAATGGTCCATCCCCACCTCTCAAAAGTAACCATCTGTCTGTTGCCATCCACTTGACCTTCAGCCAGTGGAGTCCTTAACACTGAGGTACCTGTGTGCTGTATTATGTCTATAGAAATGCACCACATGTTCAAAATGTTGCTGCTGACGTTTCCTCATAATGCAAGTGATGGCCCTCATCTGAGTCTCCTGAAGTAACTCTTCATTTGACACAAGGTGTTGACAGCAATACCCAAAAATGCACAAACAAGACCTGGCACCAAAGACACCCAGTCATTGCCTTAGCTCACTGGTGAGTGGCTAAAGCTGAATCTCAATTCTACCCCTTGGCCCTTCTCCTTACCCCTTCCCCTCTGTTTTGTGTGGGCACGAGAGACAGAGGGGTGTCTCAATTCTCTTTTTGGAGCGAGGCGGAGGGCTACAAACCCCTTCAAACGGAGTGAATCTGGATGCACACTCCGTTTGGAGGGGTAGGAGGAACTTACTGCTGTCTCCAAAGAAACAAACATGGCGCTGAAAGAGCCGCACAAATGAAATGGCTTTCATTATGCTGTTTAGAAAGTTATAACTTGCCAAAAAACTTTACAGGCAGTTGCCTATGAAAGCAACGTGTATGCTGCTGGATGCATGTTGCATATATTGTTGTCCTGAAGAATATCGTAACTTCGCTCGTGTGCTGAGGCGTTATAATGCACATACACCGAACGATACGATAAGACACTTTTATATCTCACAATGGAGAAAATCATGATAAAGGATAAGCATGTTAATTTGTATGTTCATAAATCTTTGGATAATATCAACCCCTGCTGTTGGATTTCAAGGTCTGTAATGTGTGTGTATTTTGTAAACAAACAGGAGCCCTGAACACACTCTTGCCTTTGTGGTGTATTCAGTTGAATATAGGTTGAAGAGGATTTTCAAATCATTATATTCTGTTTTTATTTACATTTCACACAACGTCCCAACTTCATTGGAATTGGGGTTGTATACATATATATGGGGCTTATGACATGACATTTACTCTCACACTTCCTACAAATTGTCACCCTGCCCTCGACACAATACATTTTTGTGTAAAAGACTGCAGTGAGGACATACAGTAAGGTCCCACTCCAATTAGTGTTAATGAAGGCTATTAGAGTTGATCAACTTAATCTAACACTATTTAGACTGGGACTTGTGACAGTCTGTTTTACTGTGCATTATGTTTTGTGTACATAATCGTGCCCCCACTGAGCCCCACGGGGGGGAAATACAGTGGAGCTGCCACAGTTTTGTCATACTGAAGTGTGTGTCTGTATAGAGGGTCGACACCGTACATTTACGATCATGTTTTATTTGTTCAAATATTATTTTCAGTGTAAAAAAAATGAAAAGTAGGGTGGAAAAGATTATCTTACACTAAGGGGCCAGAAGGACAAAACAGCCTGAATTTACTAAATGCCTCTGCACCAAAGTACAAGTGTTTGTACATACTTTAGTTATTAACAACTCTGAGCACAGCTTCAACATACTTCTCTATATTATCTACTGGAGCTCTTGGCAAAATTCTATTATACCTGTATTAATTCTATTTTACCTGCATTCATGGTAAATGTCCACCAGGTGGCAATATTGCTCCATTTCAAGAACCTTGGGATGCAACAGTGACCAGCCTGTTGCTTATAGTGGTAGATGTACTGTACAGCCTACTGTCAGAGTGTGGTACTGCAGCTGTAATAAATGGACTGAAATGAGAATCTGTCATGTGACTCCTTCAAAGCACAGCTGTAATGTGTGTCAGACTGAGATTTTGTTATCCTTCCTGAGAAGCAGAAATAACCTAAAGTAATGACCATGTCTGTCACTAAAGAAAGTGTACATCTGCAGCGATATCTTAAAAACACAAGCAGTAATTTCACTGAGTTACTGGATAAACTCAGTGGACCATCTCCTCAAAACACAGCCAATGTCCAGGTCTAAGGTCAACGTTACTTTGGAGGCAATCATCTAAAACACATTAATAACCGTATGTATTTGTAAGAAGCTGAGCAGCACGGCGGCTTAGTGGTTAGCACTGTGGCCTCACAGCAAGGTTTTGGATCTCTTCCCACCTGGGGCTGTTCTGTGTGGAGACTGCATGTTCTCCCCGTGTTTGCATGAGTTCCCTCCGGGTGCCCTGGCTTCCTCCCACATCCAAAGGCATACAGGTTAGGTGAACTGGGAACTTTAAATTGACCATAGGTGTGTTTGTCTATATGTAGCCCTGTGACACACTGGCATCCTGTCCAGGATGTACCACTTTACACCTTATGACTGCTGGGATAGGCTCCAGCATACAAACACATGCACTATGCACAATTTCTCCAATCACAGTCACAGAAGCCTGTAACTTCTTCTGGGTTGTCTGGGTGTCTTGGTGGCTTTCCTCACTCTTCGCCTTCTTGTGCAGTCACTCAGTTTTTGAGAACTGTTTACTCCACACAGATTTACCATAGAGTGCCATACTGTTTGTATTTCTTTATAACTGATGTAAATAAAGTCCAAGACATTCAGCGACTTGGAAATGTTCATGTATCCATCCCCTGACTTGTCTGAAGAAAACTGGTATATTACACGTAATCAGTTTTATTGCCAAAATGTTCCATTACTTATGCAACCCATCATTTTGGCTTTTATATTTTTAATTAATTTATATCACGTTGTAGAGACTTGCTTTGAGTTTGAGTTTAAGGAAGATCATTTTAGAAAATTTTATATTGAGAAGCCTGATTTACTTATTGCATTTAAAATGGCATAAACAAATTTCAAATGTGTGAAATACGAAGTGGCCCAATACTTTTGGAGGGCACTGTATATTTGAATAAACTTGAGTCTTTTGCAGGCTTGTCTTGCTGTGATGTGTGTCCCTGTAATTTGCAGGCATCGTGCCGGTGTGAACAGGCGGTCAATTCTTGCTGGTTGGTCGTCTGCAGGCCGGAGCCGGTCCAGTGGACTGTTTGTGTTGAGTGCAGCACTCCATGGAGCTTAAAGCCTAATGGAGTGTGAGAGAGAGGCCTGGGCTTCTTCAGCTTGTGTTCAGCTGTACAAACACGCTGTCACACTGGTCCGCTCGTGCTCTCAAGCTTTTCTTCGATATTGTTGCAACTCTTTCTTTCTTTCTCTGCATATTGCATCGCACTGTATTGTGTATATTCATTATTCATACAAAAACAGCTTCACACATCTTTTCAAGAAAACTAGCTTGATATTCCCACCCCACCCCACCCCCCTTTTGGGAGGGGGGCAGGGGGGGTTGTTTGTTGTACAATAGCACAGAAGACATGGGAAAAAAGAGATACTGGGCACTGATGGGAGATGCTGCTTGTTAGTTGTATCAGTTTTTTGTTATTTTATGTTCTGTCAAATATGTTGTGCTTTCTGTTCTGGCGTTTTAGAGTGTCCATACCAGATGGTCACCTCACTGGATCTGGTCCACTTCAGGTTTCTTCCTGTAAATAAAAACAGAGGCAGGTTTTTCCATCAAGCTCGTTTGGACTATCTGTGACTGAATGTTTTGGAGTTATGTGGTAAAGACAGCAAGAATGGTGACAAAGGTCAATTTCAGTTTGTACAGGGGTCAAAAGTTAAAGTTGCTCCAATTTTGGTAAAATATTATGCAAATTAGGGCAGCATGGTGGCCTAGTGGTTAGCACTGTTGCCTCACAGCGAGAAGGTTGTGGGTTTAATTCCCGTGGCCTTTCTGTGTGGAGTTTGCATGTTCTCCCTGTGTGTGCGTGGGTTTCCTCCGGGTGCTCCGGTTTCCTCCCACGTCCAAAGACATGCAGGTTAGGTGGATTGGAGTCTTTAAATTGTCTGTAGGTGTGTGTGTGGGTGTGTCTATGTTTGTTTGTCTGTTTGGGGCCCTGCGACAGACTGGCGTCCTGTCCTGGGTGTACCCCACCTCGTGCTCTATGACTGCTGGGATAGGCTCCAGCACCCGCGACTCTTAATTGGACTAAGCGGTAGAAGATGAATGAATGATTTATGCAAATTATTTGTTGAGCTAATAGAATGAATAAATGGAATAGTTTTGACTGTGTTGAATGCTTGGTCTCCAAAGTAAAGGTCAAACAAGGTCAATATCCATTGGATTCTATGACATGTGACATATGTTACCCCGTAACGTGATAACTAAGCAAGATACATGGTCCAAACTATTCCTTTTAAAACCCTATTAATTCAACTAATAATTTGCATCACTAATTACCAAAATTGGAGCAACTTTAACTTTTGACCCCTGTACAAACTGAAACTGACCTTTTTATGACGATTCTTGCTGTTTTTATCCCATAACTCTGTAGAATTCAGTCACAGATAGTCCAATCTGGCAAATAATATGATATATTTTTCAATATGATTGCAGCATCTTTTAATTTTGAACCGTGTGTAATTCTTCAACTGACCCCTACCTGACCACCAATTGAAAATTCAACTGGCCAATCATTTTTTCAAAAGAGGAATGTCTAAGGAGTATTTGTGCCGAATTTGATGCTTGTATCACAGTTTGCAGGATTCCACTCTAAATATTCTGCTGCACTAACAATTGAACACGTCAGCAGGTGCTTTTACTGATGAGCTCCTCCCATCAATTAAAAGTCCTAATCATCTGTGTGTTCACCTGTTGAGGTGATAGAAAACAAGAAAAACCTGCACCGTCTTGGCCCTTCATGACACACTATGTCCCACATCTGATCTGAACTTTGAGGTGACATGGTATATTCTACTCTGTCTGTTTGTGGTAACATCAATAATATTGGTCATTATTATCACTTTACCGAGGCGTTGCTTGGCCGGTATCGTAGATTTAAAAAAAAAGCTTTACCTACTATATTTTAACCTGTCCATATTGTAAATATCAGAGTAAGGTATCGTACATTTCACGCTGAAGTCACTTTATCTGATCACTTTCACATCCTGACAGTGTATATCATCCCAGCAGTGCAGCATTGAACTGAACAATGGTAGCTTTAGCTTTACCCGGCACTCAGTGCTTTTTTGTTCTTGTTTTTTTAAGAGATACTTGTTGTTTTATTGCATGCCCTTCTGTCTATTCCTACTGTTCTATGCTGTGATGTGACACTGAAATTTCCCCGTTGAGGGATGAATAAAGGCTTTCTTATCTTATCTTAAAAAGCAGATGAACATAATAGTTTTGAGTTTGTAGCATCAACAGCAGATGCTACTATTATTGTGAACACCCCCTTTCTACAACCCCTGGCAAAAATTATGGAATCACCGGCCTCAGAGGATGTTCATTCAGTTGTTTAATTTTGTAGAAAAAAAGCAGATCACAGACATGACACAAAACTAGAGTCATTTCAAATGGCAACTTTCTGGCTTTAAGAAACACTATAAGAAATCAAGAAAAAAGATTGTGGCAGTCAGTAATGGTTACTTTTTTAGACCAAGCAGAGGAAAAAAATATGGAATCACTCAATTCTGAGGAAAAAATTATGGAATCACCCTGTAAATTTTCATCCTCAAAACTAACACCTGCATCAAATCAGATCTGCTCATTGACATTGACCCTATGCCATGACATTGACCCTATGTGTCTTTTTGCAAGGAATGTTTTCGCAGTTTTTGCTCTATGGCAAGATGCATTATCATCTTGAAAAATGATTTCATCATCCCCAAACATCCTTTCAATTGTCCAAAATATCAACATAAACTTGTGCATTTATTGATGATGTAATGACAGCCATCTCCCCAGTGCCTTTACCTGACATGCAGCCCCATATCATCAATGACTGTGGAAATTTACATGTTCTCTTCAGGCAGTCATCTTTATAAATCTCATTGGAAAGGCACCAAACAAAAGTTCCAGCATCATCACCTTGCCCAATGCAGATTCGAGATTCATCACTGAATATGACTTTCATCCAGTCATCCATAGTCCACAATTGCTTTTCCTTAGCCCATTGTAACCTTGTTTTTTTTCTGTTTAGGTGTTAATGATGGCTTTCGTTTAGCTTTTCTGTATGTAAATCCCATTTCCATTAGGCGGTTTCTTACAGTTCGGTCACAGACGTTGACTCCAGTTTCCTCCCATTCGTTCCTCATTTGTTTTGTTGTGCATTTTTTCAATTTTTGAGACATATTGCTTTAAGTTTTCTGTCTTGACGCTTTGATGTCTTCCTTGGTCTACCAGTATGTTTGCCTTTAACAACCTTCTCATGTTGTTTGTATTTGGTCCAGAGTTTAGACACAGCTGACTGTGAACAACCAACATCTTTTGCAACATTACATGATGATTTACTCTCTTTTAAGAGTTGATAATCCTCTCCTTTGTTTCAATTGACATATCTCGTGTTGGAGCCATGATTCATGTCAGTCCACTTGGTGCAACAGCTCTCCAAGGTGTGTTCACTCCTTTTTAGATGCAGACTAACGAGCAGATCTGATATGATGCAGGTGTTAGTTTTAGGGATGAAAATTTACAGGGTGATTCCATAATTTTTTCCCTCAGAATTGAGTGATTCAATATTTTTTTTTCCTCTGCTTGGTCTAAAAAAGTAACCATTACTGACTGCCACAATCTTTTTTCTTCATTTCTTATAGTGTTTCTTAAAGCCAGAAAGTTGCCATTTGAAATTACTTTAGTTTTGTGTCATGTCTGTGATCTGCTTTTTTTCTACAAAATTAAACAACTGAATGAACATCATCCGAGGCCGGTGATTCCATCATTTTTGCCAGGGGTTGTACTTTGTTTCACTAATAGCCCAATTTCATAGCCTTAAGAGTGTGCATATCACGAATGCTTGGTCTTGAATTTGTGAGAATCTACTGAATCTACTGGTACCTTGTTTCCCATGTAACAATAAGAAATATACTCAACACCTGGATCAATCTTTTAGTCACATAGTACTACTGTTATTCTGAACACTACTGTACGTTGACACTACCTGGCTATACCCGCCCGCTGTGCATAAACACAGCGCACACAGCCCAAGAACTGTCCACAGAGGGGAAAAAAAAAACTGTCCGCAGAGGACCCGGGCGAATATCTGTTTTGGGCAACTGGGCATGAATGTTGGGCCTCTGAAAATGCATATCGCCCTCCAAAAACATGTTATTGTCTTATTAGTACCACTTACTGAGGCTTTGCTGGGCCAGTAGCATAGATTTACATTCACGCTGGCTATAACTGCCCGCAGTAATGGGCGGGTATCCCAATACCTGCCCGCTGTGCATAAAGTGATGACATCATAGCATGCGCAACCCATGCTAACGTCTGTCCGCAGACGATAACGTGAAAAGTCGACAAGTGTGTGTTGGTCCAATATGGATATTACAGATAATTTTCTCATGGATAGTACAATAATGAACAGCAGCCAAAGCAGCCAGCTTGATGAGGACGCCCTGGCGAAATTGGAGAGCAGCGCGGTACAACATGACCAAAGTTAAAGTGAGCCATCTTTTTATGTATGCATTTGCTGGGTGTCATGTGTTTTGAAATGACTTTAAATATTGTTAATGTGATTCCACGTGTTGTGTATCTCAGTAAGTGATAATAATGCAAATGCAGCAAATAATGCAACATGCAGGTGTCGTTGTTGTGTGGGCCGCTGAAGAGGAGGTACTGCTGGCCCACCACCATCAGTCGGCGCCCTGCTTGGAGTGCGGGCTTCAAGCATGAGAGGGCGCCGAGACAGAGAGTGACAGCTGTCACTCATTTACACCAGCTGTCACCAATCACCTGCATCCCTACAAAAGCCGGATTATTACTCCACCTCCTCGCCGAGAAATCAACTACCGTGTAAAGTAATTCTCTGCTGTGATCAAGTATTAACTAATTGTTCTGTGTGCAGCCGTATTCCTGAGGATTCAGGGTTTTTGGATTGGCGTGCAGTGAGAGTCTGCAACGTCTTCGCCTCTCACTCCATCCAAGGAGCCACTGTCAGGAGCTGCACGGGTGACTTTGTATCGGAGGTGGAGGTTTTCCCTCCTCGAAGATCTGTAGGTGAAGGATTACTGGGTGTGTGGATACACACTCACCATTAACTGTTTTTCATCTTCTGCCAGCAGTACCAGGGTCTGCAACAGAAGACGGTGACCACCTGGGGACTCAGGACTTGGCGGCTCCGGTGTTCTTCAGGCCGTTGGTGGTGGAAGCTGTGTGGGTCCCGGCTCTCCGATCGCCAGAGTTCTCCTATCATCAAGCCTGCCCGCACGTCACCTTGTGTTTAATTGGCATTATCATTGTCTGTATCCAGTTGTGCGTTTCACAACATTAAATTGTTACTCTTTGTCTTATCCATTGTCCGTTCATTTGCGCCCCCTGTTGCGGGTCCGTGTTACGACACCTTCCCAACAGTCGTGTGGTATGCATTTTCTGAGTCCCTCCATCCATGCCCAGTCGCCCGCAATGACAGATATTCGCCCTCATGTAACTCGGGCAAATATCAGTCATTTTGGGCAACTGGACATGAGATGAGATGAGATATACTTTATTGATCTCACAGTGGAGAAATTATGTGGACGTCGGATGATTTTCTCATGGATAGTACGACAATGAACAGCAGCTAAAGGAGCCAGCTTGATGAGGACGCACTGCCGAATTTGGAGAGCAGCACGCGCCAGCCAATACGACAAAAGTTAAAGTGAGCCAACTTTTTATGTACGTGTTACATGTTGTGTATCTCAGTAAGTGATAATAATGCACATAACATGCTGTTGTACATGTACGTCGGGCCTCTGAAAATGCATACCGCCCTCCAAAAGCATGTTATTGTATTATTATTACACTGTTGGCGATGGTATTTGAGGTATGAATCTCCTTCTATTCTTTGTGTTTATTTCATATTGCAATGTTATTGTCATACTGCATTAAATGTGTATTCATGGGCATTGAGGTGGTTGCCAAGAGTAGGGCAACTTTCAACGGCGAGTTTATCTTGCACAATATTTCCCATATTAAGACAAATGCCAAAAAAAAAAGTTCCACATAAATATTAAAGAGACCTACTGACAAGGTGATGATGACATCATAGGTGTTAATGGACCACTATAAATGAGGAGAGGCCTCCGTATGCTAGTGCTCATCGTTCACATCCTGCTCTTGCGGTGCACCAGCATTGACAGACCATGTCATGATTAATTGTTGCATCGATATTGACCATCCATCGCCAAAACCCCGCACACAGCCTTCCCAGAAGGCTTGAACGAGTGCTGCTCTGTCGAGTGGAAACCTCCAAGGTTGCGGCTCACCGTTTACTAAAGTATAAGCACCTGTATAAATAAGCGAGCCTGGGATGGCTTGTCCAAGCAGAGGCACCACTGAGTTAAATATAGACGTAATATCAGCTGAATCCAAACAAATTAAAGATGTCTTTCTTACAGGATGGTTACCACAGAGAATGGTCATAAAAATGGCGGAAATATGCAAAGTATGGCGTGAAACTGCCACCATATAACAAACCAATGCCAGTTTGAAATAAAGCCCTTTATGATGGTTTGATGAGACATTAATTCTGGCATTAATTAGTTTGGGTACATTGAGATCTGCTGTGATTGGCAGCAAGAACAAGTCGGAAAGCTGCTGGAGAAGCAGAACAGTTTTCGTTTAAGGACTAAGTGGCTAACAGAGGGAGCCGGGGCTCTGATGTGGCGAGAGAGTGAACTCAGGAAAAACGATCCAGGTGAAACGAGCAGCAGACAGAACCACAGAAAATAATTCCAAAAGACGTGCATGAATGTAGAGTAGCACTTTCCTGTCATGGAGAAGCGTTTCATATGACATGAAAGGTTAAGTGCGATCTTCTGTGAACGTATATCCCAAAGAATTTCTGTGCGAACGCACAATGCATGTTTTGCATTTAATGTTCTGAAATTCACATTTGCATTTTGGTTAAGGTTATGTTTAAGGTTCGGTTTGACTTACTGTGTGTGGAGATTTTTTCACACTTTGATGAGCTGCCATGTTATTGGTGATGTCATCCCCACCTCACAGTGGTGAAAATTGAGGGATATAAATGGATTCAACTCAGAAATAAGTACAGATATTTGTGCCTAACCTTTTTTGTATATTCTACTTCGAATTATTCATGAGAATAGGCTGCATATAATGTTGGATATGATTTTGCTTTGACAGGGTTACAGTGCATCCAGAAAGTATTCACGACGCTTCACTTTTTCCACATTTTATGTTACAGCGTTATTTCAAAATGGAGAAAATTCATCCCCCCCAAACTTCTACTCACAACACCCTATAATGACAACATGAAAAAGGTTTTTTGCAAATTTATTAAAAATAAAAAACTAATAAATCACATGTATTCACACCCTTTGCTCAATACTTTGTTGATGCACCTTTGACAGCAATTACAGCCTCAAGTCTTCTTGAATACAGTAGTGTTCAGAATAATAGTAGTGCTATGTGACTAAAAGGATTAATCCAGGTTTGTATATATTTCTTATTGTTACATGGGAAACAAGGTAGCAGTAGATTCAGTAGATTCTCACAAATCCAACAAGACCAAGCATTCATGATATGCACACTCTTAAGGCTATGAAATTGGGCTATTAGTAAAAAAAAAGTAGAAAAGGGGGTGTTCACAATAATAGTAGTGTGGCATTCAGTCAGTGAGTTCATCAATTTTGTGGAACAAACGGGTGTGAATGAGGAGTCCCCTATTTAAGGATGAAGCCAGCACCTGTTGAACATGCTTTTCTCTTTGAAAGCCTGAGGAAAATGGGACGTTCAAGACATTGTTCATAAGAACAGCATAGTTTGATTAAAAAGTTGATTGGAGAGGGGAAAACATATACGCAGGTGCAAAAAATTATAGGCTGTTCATCTACAATGATCTCCAGTGCTTTAAAATGGACCAAAAAAACAGAGACGCGTGGAAGAAAATGGAAAACAACCTTCAAAATGGATAGAAGAATAACCAGAATGGCAAAGGCTCACCCACTGATCAGCTCTAGGATGATCAAAGACAGTCTGGAGTTACCTGTAAGTGCTGTGACAGTTAGAAGACGCCTGTGTGAAGCTAATTTATGTGCAAGAATCCCCCGCAAAGTTAAATAAAATAAAAAAAATAAAATACATGTGCAGAAGAGGTTACAATTTGCCAAAGAACACATCAACTAGCCTAAAGAGAAATGGAGGAATACTTTGTGGACTGATGAGAGTAAAATTGTTCTTTTTGGGTCCAAGGGCCACAGACAGTTTGTGAGACGACCCCCAAACTCTGAATTCAAGCCACAGTTCACAGTGAAGACAGTGAAGCATGGTGGTGCAAGCATCATGATATGGGCATGTTTCTCTTACTATGGTGTTGGGCCTATATATCGCATGCCAGGTATCATGGATCAGTTTGGATATGTCAAAATACTTGAAGAGGTCATGTTGCCTTAAGCCCCGTTTACACATAGACGGTAAGAGCTCCCGGAAGCGTCCCGGAAGAGTTTTTGGCCGTCTTAAGGATCACATGCCGTTAACACCGGCACTAGGGGGCGTGGCTTAGTTCTGACTTTACCAGGAATCATCGAAAAAATTATTCAACATGTGGAATAATTCCGGGAGCGCTCCCGGAGAATTCGCGTGACGACGGAGACAACGCGAACAACGGCGTTTGATACTTTTTAATCGCCGTTTCATCCTGCCCCTTCCTGTAGTGCCGCAGTTTACACCGCCGTAATTGGCAGCCGGCGTTGTATCCCTAATCAATGGCGTGTAAAACGTCGATAGAGCCCACATCGGCGTCCTCAAGGGCGTTTTAACCGGCGACAGAGGCAGACAAAACGGCGGCGCCAGCGGACAGTACGCCGTTCTAAATGCCACCTCCCGGTGAACAGCGTTCCAAACGGCCGATAGGCGACGGTCAATATAAAAACGCTAGCGCACTGCATGCAGGCCTCTCACTCGCGGCCAGCTCCAGATATTTTTGCAGAAAAGCTCCAGTATGCCTCCTAAACGAAAATTGGCAGCGGCAAGGACTTACCAAGAGGTCTGGTTCAGAAGCAGAGGGTAGCCCTGTGATGGAGACGGAGCAACACATTGAGGAGGGGAAAAGGAAGGAGAAGAAAAGGCTAATGATCTCCCTCCCCCTGCAGTGACAGAGGCATGTATTCCTGCTGCTTCAGCCTATTATACTCTGGAGGCAGTGCCTATATGCAAAAGTTCCTGGAGTAACGAAGGATTTGCCTGGATAAATCCAGCAGTACACAGGGCATTATCGGCAGCAGCAGAACACCACTGTTCTCACGCGCATCTTAACCTGCGATTGTAAAGGATAGAACTGGGTATTAACCCCCGTTGCCTGACGTGTGCCAGATGCTACGGTGTCAAAGCGCCACTTTATTCGGCGGATTTAGCGGCGTTTTATCCGCATATTTGCGGCTAGTACAGCGATCAAAACGCCAGCGAAATGCTCCGCCTCTTTTCACCGTGAAAACAGCCGGAACTACCGCGAACTTCGGTCTGCGTACTACCCACCGACAAAACCATCTATGTGTAAACGGGGCTTTATGCAGAAGAGGACATGCCCTTGAAATGGGTGTTTCAACAAGACAATGACCCCAAGCACACTAGTAAATGAGCAAAATCTCGGTTCCAAACCAACAAAATTAATTCCTCGCAGATGTGAAGAAATTATGAAAAACTGTGGTTATACAACTAAATACTAGTTTAGTGATTAACAGGGTTGCTAAAAAAGCAGTTTGAACATAATAGTTTTGAGTTTGTAGTGTCAACAGCAGATGCTACTATTATTGTGAACACCCCCTTTTCTACTTTTTTTACTAATAGCCCAATTTCATAGCCTTAAGAGTGTGCATATCATGAATGCTTGTTCTTGTTGGATTTGTGAGAATCTACTGAATCTACTGGTACCTTGTTTCCCATGTAACAATAAGAAATATACTCAAAACCTGGATTAATCTTTTTAGTCACATAGCACTACTATTATTCTGACCACTACTGTATGACGCCTGGTATTCATGCCAAAGAGTTCAATCTTTGTCTCATCAGACCAAAGAATTTTGTTTCTCATGCTCTGAGAGTCCTTCAGGTGTCTTTTGGCAAACTCCAGGTGGGCTGCCATGTGCCTTTTACTGAGGAGTGGCTTCAGTCTGGTCACTCTACCATACAGGCCTGACTGGTGGATTGCTGCAGAGATGGTTGTCCTTCTGGAAGGTTCTCCTCTCTCCACGAGGAATGCTGGAGCTCTGACAGAGTGACCATCAGGTTGTTGGTCACCTCCCTGACTAAGGCCCTTCTCCCCTGATCACTCAGTTTAGACTGGCGGCCAGCTCTAGGAAGAGTCCTCATGAATCCAAACTTCTTCCATTTGCAGATGATGAAGGCCACTGTGCTCACTGGGACCTTCAAAGCAGCAGAAATGTTTCTGTACTCTTCCTCAGATTTGTACCTCGATTGTCTACAGACAATTCCTGTGGCTTCATGCTTGGTTTGTGCTCTGACATGCACTGTCATCTGTGGGACCTTATATGTAGACAGGTGTGTGTCTTTCAAAATCATGTCAAATCAACTGAATTTACCCCAAGTGGACTCCAATTAAGCTGAAGGAACATCTCAAGGATGACCAGTGGAAACAGGACGCACCTGAGCTCAATTTTGAGTTTCATGGCAAAGGCTGTGAAAACTTATGTACATGTGATTTCTTAGGGGTTTGTTGTTGTTGTTATTGTTGTTTTTATTTTTTTGTATGTTTGCAAAAATCTAAATAAAAATAAAAATTCACATTATGTGTAGAATTTTATGGGGAAAAATTAACTTTCTCCATTTTGGAATAAGGTTGTAATATAGCGAAATGTTAAGCGCTGTGAATACTTCATGGACGCACCGTATATCATGCTCATTTTTCAATAATGTCATCTACACTCATTGAACATGTCATTAGGTCTAGCTGCTCAATAACACCAATATCAGCCAGTCACATGGTACAAACCTGATCGTTCCTTCCTGATGCTATTATGCCGCGTTCACACCAGGCGCGACGCGAGCGACAGCAGCGACAGGTTGCCATGTAATCGCTATGGAACCAAGTCACGCAGCGCGACACGATGGACGCGAATGAAGCGACGCAAATGAAGCAATTTTGAGCGATTGGCGTGTTTGTGGCGCGATATTGCGTCGCGTCACATCGCATTGCCCTCCTCCCCAAGTTGAAAAATCTGAACTTTTTCATCTTGTCACGCAGCGATGACCAATCAGGCACTGAATATGTAGTGATGTGGAGATGTCTGGAGTTTGACTGGATGTGAACATGTCCTGTCTCTGGTAGCAGCCTGTGAGCAGGACTTATGTCTCTTTTGTCCTTTATTTCACAATTATGAGTTTTTGGAGCGAGCAGCAGCCCTACAGCAGGGGGAGCGGAGTTTTTTTCTTTTAAGTGCGCACGAGCAAATCGTCCATGGAGATTATTTTACTTACTAACTTCACAGATGTATAATAAAACAAATGGTGACTGGTTTCTAAACACAATTATGACAGAGTTTTTGGAGCGAGCAGCAGCCCCACAGCAGGGGGAGCGGAGTTTCTTTTTTTTTTTTTTTTACGTGGGAGCGCGAGCAAATCATCTGTGAAGATTATTTTATTTATTAACTACACAGATGTATAATAAAACAAATGGTGACTGGTTTCTAAACACAATTATGACAGAGTTTTTTGGGGAAGAACGGCTGCAGCCCCACAGCAAGCAGCAGAGTTTTTGTTTTTTTTTAATTGTTTACATGTGCGCACGTGAACGGGACAGGAGTTCCTCAAACTGGGTCCTGCAGAGGCGGAAAGACCGCTGAAAGCAGCCGTCGTCCAGATGCAGCTCCTGCAGCAAATAATGATAGCCTACTCCCCGAATTGGGAACGTCTCATGACGTTTGTCAGCTTTCCACAACAACTCGCTCCGTGTGACCAAGGTCCGTCATGTTAACTTGACTGACAACCTGAGACGGCGAGCGGAATGGAAGCTCCTCCTATTTGATGACGCACCGGGGCGAATTTTCGCAGCAAAAGCAGAGCGACACACTGGGCGATGGTGGCGCGTCCGTCACCACGCGACCCCCGTGAATTTGTGGCGTCTGATCGCGCCTGGTGTGAATGCGGTATTAGCAAGCCCGGCGCCAGAAAAAATATTAAGGGGGCAATGAGTTTATCACAGGGGGTGGGGTCGCCCCCCCCCCCCCCCCAAAAAAATGCGCACTGGAGGAGACGTGCCTCTGAGCGTGCGTAATGAATTGGGTGCGCTCCTAGAAAGCTCATGTATTTAGGCTACACCGTTGTAAGAGACTGACTGAGTAAGAGTAAAGAGTGATGACAGTATTTTTTTTAATTATTATTTGAACGTATAGACCCTCGGTCAAGTGATCTGCATACCACAAAACCAAACCAACAACTGATCTGAGAAACGACACGAGACAGTAGATTAACCCCACATACAGCCCTCCATCACAAGCGCAAACACAGCGCAGTTGGGCATGTGCGCCACTCCATGGCACAGAGCCCAACTACGCATGCAGTCACAAAGTTCTTCTGAAAAACTGGAGCGATCTGAATTTGGTTGGATGAATATGGGTGTATGTGTGGAGACAGTTCACCTCGTTCACAACGTGACAGAACTTAACGATGCGCTGTTACGCGCAATAGCGCGCAACAACACGGAACACTATTCTTGACCGTGCGTAATGGTTCCTGATAATTCTCCAGCAACACGTAATCATAACATGTGGTAACAGGTTGCAGCAGTTCCTGAGGACACCTGACACCTGAGAATTGTGTTGTTGCGCACTACTGCGCAACTGCGCAAGGAGGTGCAGAGATGTCTGGTTGCACGTGAGTCTCCTCTCGCTCCTCTGGCTCGGACTCGTTCTCCCACTCATCGGTTACAACAGCAGGTGGAACACCTGCAGGAGCGTCCTGAGGAGCTTCAGCAGGAACTGTGGAACGACACTTGGAGCCGAGTTTAATTGTGCGCACGTGACAGAAAACTGATTCGTCGTGGCGCGCAGTGAAATGTGATGCCGCGTTACAAGTCTTGTCAAAACTTGACAGTTTCTGTGTCACTTCGTAATAACGCGTGACAGTTTGGGCTCCAAGAATCATCACAGGAACCACTACGAACATTTTCACGTTCTATTAAGGATCAATACTCATCAAGACGGATCACCACGCTCAATTGCGACCTCCACGATGTGAGACGAAATGAGGGTGGTGTGTGACATTCGTGGAACATTTTTTGACAGGCAAAAACGTGCTCCACAAATATCAAGAATATCACGCACCAACACGCACTATTAAGAAACCTATTCAGATGCGTTAAGTCACGTTAAGAATGTCAGGAATGTGTCACGAATGACAGAAAAATGACATTCGTGACTTGTCGTCGTTATGTGTAAACGCAGCATTAACACCCTCCCCAAGTGAGTCGTGCTGCATGATCTGCCTTTTGCTTGGTGGACTTGACGAATCCCAGGAACTCCAGCTCTGACACTGCTTGAATAAATCGAGCATGCTTTAGTTCGTCCACCTTGCCATAATCGCTGGACTCAGGATCCTTGCCCTCTGCCGCACTGACAAGCGCAACCCTCAACCTATCAAATCGCTTGAACACAACACGCCATATCCGTTTGTTTTAAAATTAATTACTTTAGTTAATTAATTTGGTTTATTTGTTAAATATGTGATATTATTGAATAACTAATATTTTGCTATATTTTCTAGTATTTCTTTTTCTTTTTTATTTTTGATAACTCTCACATCCGAGGTTGAGGCGGGGTTGATGACGTGAGGGGGCGTTGCCCCCAAACGCCCCCTCGTGGCGCCGGGTCTGGGCATTAGACTGTAAAATCTTCACTGCTCCCAGTAAGTGTGTATTTATTTACTTATGTATATTCCAAGTCAACAAACTGTGCAATCCTTTTTTTTTAAATCTGCTTCACTGTATGCACACTGCATATTTTATATCTCATTTACAACGTATATAGTATTTCTCAGTTTTTATTTTGGCTTTACATTCTTATTTACCCTACCTTCTATTAGCATATTTGCACTGCTGCTTTGGCACTGCAAATTTCCCCAAGCAGGACTAATAAGGGAATATCTTATTTTTACACATGTTGGCAGGATTTGCTGAAGTTCAAACCAAGTACCAGAATAGGGAAGAAAGGTGATTTCAGTGACTTTGACTGTAGCTGGTTTGAAGTTCCCACAAGCTGCAGCTACTGGAATGTTCATGCCCAGCCATCCTTGGGGCCTGCCGATATTGTCAGCAAGGGTAAAACTGGCTATAGTTGTTAGAAAAGGCACGAGGAACTCAAAGAACCACTCATTACGCCTAAAGTGGATGCATGGCAGCGCAGTGGCAGTGCTCTTGCTTCCCAGTAAAAAGATACCACATAGTTCAAAGCCGCTCATGCCCCACTTTCTATATACATCTGGAGATGTGTCACAAAGAGCCTCCAGGGTGAAACTTGTGCCAAGTCATTATGCAGACTCTACACTGGTGACTCTGAATAAAAATGGTAAATATGAGAGCAGCCAAAAGAAAACAATTCTCATGGTATACAAAAGAGCATCTCTGAACGCTCAACACACAGAACCTTGAAGCAGATGGTTGTACAGTAGCAGCGGATCGCGCTGGGTGTCTTGTCAGCAGAGAACAGGGAACTGAGGCTACAGAGGGCATGGACTCACCACAATAGAAAACTGGAAAAGCATTGCCTGTCTAATGGCATTCCATTTCTCCTGCAACATTCAGATCGTAGGACCAGAATTTAGTGTAAACATGAAAGCATGGATCCACCCTGCCTTATCAAGCCAACCCAACAGTCATTGGGTGAGAGGTGGGGAAGACCTGGACAGGCCACCAGTGTATCACAGAGCCAACACAGACACACTCAATCACACAACCTTGAGGTGATGCAGCCTGAAATAATAATTTTAAATTCTCATCTTCAGGTCACAAAAAAACAGTTTAAACTGACAGAAGCTGCTTCTTCTCATCCCCCACTTCCTTGAGAGAGTACACGCCCACACTGTCTCTGGAAGACTCACCCACATGTGCACAAGTCCAGGTATGTGACATATGTCGCACAACTCTAAAGTGAGCCTCTTCAAGCTTTATAATTGCTTGTAGTTGGAACGTTTCGACATGCACATTCATAACATCGTGGGACTCTGGGAATGTTGAACATAAAATGCCAACTGCACGTCACTGTAAAACGAAGATAACAGATTTTATACAGTGTGTGAACCCTTTAAGCAAAATACCATCAAGTCATCAGAACAGTGATTTCTAACTGTGCATGGAAATGCACTGAAAAACTAAAATAAGTCACCTGCTGCTGGAGCTGCATTTTCTCAATCCTTTCTCCACATCTCTGTCATCACATTTTAAAGAAAAAGTGAAGTGCTTCTGTAATAATTGCATCTTAGTAACCAAAGCACATATATGGATTCCCTCACTGACAGATTCACAGTTTCATAATGATGCATTGCAAAGAAAAACATATTTGAAGTTCCATTAATCCTCAGCAAATGTGCACACGCCAAATGCATTTCACTGCAGCCACCGCTCACAGTGGAGCTTTTTTATTGTACTTGCTGCATATTTTCTATTTTACTTTCTCAGACTTCATTACTTCTTCATCCGGCAAATGCAACAAAGTAATGATTTGTGACGTTTGATTAATGCTGTAATAATTTTATGAAGTGGTATAACCACAGTGTCCAACTCAACTCAACCTTTATTTCTAAAACATGTTTAAAATGACAGCAGTCGACTAAAGAGCTGTACACAATTAAAAAATGAGCAGCAAGTTACCCCTAACCGTAAGTAAATGAATAAAGAATAACAATAAAATTACAACAGGCAATAAAACAAATAAAAGACAAAGTAAAATAGAGTCAAAAGTAGTAGGAAAAAATGTAATTTGATTTAATTTACATGCTGCCAAATCACAGCAAAGCTGCCTCGGGTGTCCAAACAATGAAGCAGTACAGAAGTCATAAAAAAAATAACTTGTGGTAGTACCTCGGTGGTAGGAAGATAGTCTCTTGATCGATCCGCATACAGGTGATGGACGTGGACAAAATGTACATCCAGGGTCGATCTAGAGACGCCTGTGAGTGGGTTTTTTAAAGTGGGAATATAATTGCACACTGACAAACACATGGTCCTTGACAGATCCTTAGCCTGGTCTGATGGCTGGGAAACTCCAGATGATAGGGGTCCAAGGACATGCTGCAGTCTTCATCCGCCTTAACAGTCATTAGGTTACAATGCATCACCTCCTCTATGTGATCCACCATTGAGGACTTCTTGTTTCACCAGAGCCACATTAGCTGTCTTGTGTTCAGGATTCCCGGTGGGCCTTCATGATTACCGTAGCGGACACGGGGCACACAAGGTCCATATCGTATTTCACCCCAACAGGCAATCCCCTACTTGATCCATTACCCAGATGTCATGATGCGGACGAGGGGTTGGATTTTGACACCCAAATGTAGCAAATTCCTTTGCTTGCCACATCAGTTCTGTTTAAATTCAGTTTTAGGGTGAAAACAAGTTTTTTTTTTTTTCTTTTCAGAGACTTGTTAATTGTTTGAGTAACATAAAAATCTTGGTGTGACTACCCTTTAGATTTATGGCATCTTCTATCAGCGCAAAGCAGTGCACAATACAGTGCAATTGTCATAATTTTCACTTTGTCATCTTCACAGAGAGTGCCACGTTGTTCAGTCCAGCAGTGTGATCGCCCTTAGATATCATCTGTCAGCAGAAAGCATCAGCGGTTTACACCAGCAAAAACCAGGTCTAATATCCTGCAGCATCTCAGTGTATTCTCATGACACATTTCATAAAGTGCGACATTCTGACGTATTCCTATGAATTCTGTTTCATATTTAATGTTCAGAAATGCGGTCTGGGGTTAGAATAACAATAAGTATAAGACAAATTTCCACTTTGGTTTTCAGTTGGAAAATCCAACATTTTGTTTCACTGACATCATCACAGCCTCCTGGCTGACACATACGTGGAATATGTACAAATGGTTAAGCATTACTTTTAATATGTTTTAGCAGCCGATCTGCTCTGTCAGCCTGATCCTGTCAGATCTCAGAAACTAAGCAGTGCGGGACCTGGTTAGTACTTGGATGGGAGACCTCTTTGGAACACCAGCGGCTGTGTGTACTTCTCCAGGAAAGACTGGAGTTGCGTCAGGAAGGGCATCCGGTGTAAAACTTGCCAACTACCAATGCGGTTCTGGATGTATCCGCTGTGGTGACCCTGAACACAAAATGGGAACAGCCGAATGGACAACAAATTTTAATACATTTTACTATGTTGTTGTTTTTTATTATTATTATTTTAGGATAACCTGTAGTAATGTCTAGTACTAGCATTTAGTATTTACTAATTAACTGTGCAGTACTCTATTTAAAGAGTGCAAACACTCAGACATTCCTTAAATAAGATGGCTCACCACACACATGCACTCATAATGGCACATAATAGGAACATGAAACTGAACTGAACACAGACTTTAACAATGAAATAAAACTTGATGCTGTAGTAATGCTGCTTCAGTTTTCAGAGATTCTGGACATCAGACATGGTTTGAAATAAAATCGCATCTGCTCATAATGCATCATTAAGGGCCCCTTCACACAATGTGAAGTTTGGACGAAGTGCACACTTAGTGCACATGATGCAGAAATCGTGTGCAAACCGTGTAATGTCGTCCCTGCCTCCAATGCCTCGTACACCTGTTGCTACAACTATTTGTGCTACAACTATACAAGTGCCTGAAAGACAAAGTGTGCGCTGTGCGAACCCATCGCACCCTCTCGCAGCCAAATTCCAGGTGACACACATGAACATCTAACACCACTTGCATGGCACTTAGAAAATGTGTGGCCAGTTGCACTCTTAGCACGACAACAGACTGCAGATGACCACTGTCGTGCTGGTGGAGAAATTTGTCTAAGTTCCCCACGAGTGTGACTTTGGAGTGTGCACTGAGAACTGACAGGAGGCGGCTGTGGTAATCTGTCGTTCTGGACATTCCAGGTGCACAAGACCTACTGTGTTTGGACAGACATGGACTAACAACTGTCCACTGTGAGGCGCGTGTGTCTGATTGTTGTATTTGTGGACATAAATAAAAACATATATTGCCGTGGCAACAAGCTGCAGCCAGTGAGCGCACGCACGGAGTGGACAATGACAGCCTGCCAGGTTGAAACGGACCGTCAAATCAGAACATGCAGCGGGTGATCTGACCGTCATGTCACCCATGTGAGCTCTGCGGTGTCTGTGCTGTGGCGAGCCGTCCACAAGACGCGCACGGCTGAGTGGACGCACCGGACCAGTAGACGCGGACATCAGAGCACACTGCTTCTCATTCATGTCATTTCATGACATGAATGAGAAGCAGAGGTAACCAGAGATGACCATGGGTCACAGACATACACCAGATGAACTGAACGGATCATATTTGTATTGCTCGCTTGATAAATGCAATGTTTTTATATGGTGTGGAATTTTATTTATTTATTTATTTTGTGTCCTTCCTGATATGAGGCAGATTCCAGCAGCTTTCAAAGAACAGCTCTGTAGCTCAGTGGTAAAGTTGCTGACTGGCAATCAGAGCTTTTGAAAGGCATGGGTTCGCATCCCATGGGTGGTGTTGTTTGTTGTTGTTTTTTTAATTATTCCACATAAGTGGCACGATGTGGTCCCACAGGTACTGGCTAGGTTTTATTTTTTTATTTATTCCACATAAGCAGCACCATGTGCTGCACATGGCACTTTTCCCACTCAAAAGACACCGGCGCGTGCATGAACTCTTGCACCGAGTTCATGCACACCTGCCCATCAGTGCAATGTTTCATGGTGTGCTAATTTCAAGCTGTTTCGCTGTAATTGACCAGATGTCGACCAAACTTCGCACTATGTGTGAAGGGGCCATAAGATGTGTGCTTTGATACAAAAACACATTACAAACCATAATCATACTGTCCTACATTAAGAAAGATACAGCTCACTCAGTCTGCAGCAAAGTGCATGACTGCAAACTTCCAGTTAAAACAGACTGAACAGTTTTTCACAGAGTACTGCAGGCAATGGCTGTCTGTACTTCATTCAGGATTTGCATGTGAGGGTGGAGCTTAAAGGTCAGCTGATAACAACTGCACCTTATGTGCACAGCTCATGCATGGCGGTCAGTGGACACTTCCCATACAATGACTGTGTTCAAGAATGCAATACGGGCATTAATCCAACTTCCAGCATTATATTTGAGAATCAGAATACTTTATTAATGCCAGTGGACATTGCATTTGTTCCATGTGGTCAGCGCAAAATAGCAAATAGGAGAGGAAAGAAAATAAAAATGGAATTTTAAAAGCACAACAGTACAAGTATACAATATGAACTGGATGTGAGAATGAAAAATGAGTCCACTCTGGTGGAATAAGGGTGTCTGACATTCAGAGAGAGGAGTTGTACAGTTTTGATGGCCACAGGAATGATTTCCTGCGGTGCATCTGGGTGGAATGAGGCTGAAGCTGAAAGTGCTCCTGGTTGCGTTCCACCAGGATGTCATGTAAGGGGTGAGAGCTATTGTCTAATATCGTAGGTAACTTGGACAGCATCCTCCTGTGCAGCACAGTAAGTGTCCAGCTCGACCCCAACAGTGTCACTGGCTTTCCTGATCAGTTTGAGTCTGTTGGTGTCCACTGCTCTGTCTGCTACCCAGCACACAACAGCAAACATGATAGCACCAACCACCACAGACTCATAAAACATCCTCAGCATGGTCATATGAGCACTCGCTCTGTTCACACAGATCTGTTTCCACACCACAGAGCCTCTCCACCCCTTTCACGTGCATCTGGTCAATGCCACATGTGCACTTTGTGCTCTGGTTGAATGACAGGCGACACTCTGACTGGCTGACATCATGATGAGGCTACAACTTTCCTAACATTCCTGCACACAGCACCCACCCATTTGAGGGCATATAAAGGTCTAAGAGGCTCCATGCTGTCTTGGGTCCATCCCAGTGTCTGTTCTGGTCTGGAACCAACATTTTGACAAAGTTCTCTAAGTGTGTGTGTGTGTGTGTGTGTGTGTGTGTGTGTGTGTGTGTGTGTGTGTGTGTGTGTGTGTGTGTGTGTGTGTGTGTGTGTGTGTGTGTGCTCATATATAGTGCATCCAGTATTCAGTGTGCTTTATTTTTTCTACATTTTGTTATGTTACAGCCTTATTCCAAAATGGATGAAATTCCTTTTGTTTCCCTCAAAATTCTACACACAATGCCCCATAATGACAATGTGGGAAAAAAGTTCTTTTTTGTTCTTTCTTTATTTTAGATTTTTGAAAATTTATTAAAAACGAGAGCAATTGGATATTTCTGATGTCTGCCAATCTGGATCTGGATCACCTCCAAAATTCAGTGGAGTCTTCCATGGCCTAATATCTCTCTGCGGTGCAAATTTTGTGAGAATCTGTGAAATAGTTTTGACATAATCCTTAAAAGCCTATAAAGAACAATCCTGAGTCAGAATCCATATCCTCTTTAAATTTCAGTGGAGTTTTCCACGGCCTAATATGCATCTGTAGTGCAAATTTGGTAAGAATCTGTGAAGTAGTTTTGACGCAATCCTTCACAGCCTATATGAAGTGAAACTTGATTGAATTTATTCAATTTATTCTCATTTATATAGGGCCAAATCACAACAAAGTTGCCTCAAGGTGCTTCACACAAGTAAGGTCTAACCTTACCAACCCCCAGAACAAGCACACAGGCAACAGTGGTAAGGAAAAACAGACCAGACTCAAAGGGGTGACCATCTGCTTGGGTCATGCTACCGACATAAATTACAAAACAATTCTAATCTGAGCGATTGGGGGAGGAGGGCCTTAGTTAGCGTGACCACTGGGTTCTTGGTCACTTCCCTGTCAGAGGTCCAGCATTCCTCTGTGGAGAGAGGAGAACCTTCCAAAAGGACAACCATCTCTGCAGAAATTCACCAATCAGGCCTGTATGATAGAGTAGCCAGACGGAAGCCACTCCTTGGCAGCCGGTCTGAAATTTGCCAAAAGACACCCAAAGGACTGTCAGACCATGTGAAACAAAATTCTCTGGACTTATGAGACAAAGATAGTGTGCTTTAGCGTCAACGCTGGGCGTCATGTTTGGAGGAAACCAGGCACCATCCCTACAGTGAAGCATGGTGTGGCAGCTTTATGCTGTGGGGATGTTTTTAAGCAGCAGGAACTGGGAGACTCGTCAGGATTGAGGGAAAGATAAATGCAGCAATGTACAGTAGGGTTATGACAAATCTCAAATTTATTAGCCTGGGGTTATAAATGATGAACTTTTAACTAAAACTCACAAAAATGACTTTGGTTTTACCAGACCTTGAAAAAACCTCCCGCACCTAAGACAGTTTCATATTTCACATTAAAACACCAAGCAGCTCAAACACTCTTTATTATAACATGTCACTTTTACATACAATACACAAGGGATGCATGAAAATGAGTACATATAGCATTTGTAGTATTTTTAATAGTGTTTCAGATTTGTGTATTAGTGTTAATAAATTTGCTGTTAAGATATTTATGTTTTGCAAGTAGAACGAACCTCCTCCATCAACTTTACAGCCGTATCAGCTACTATGTTGGAGTGAGGCACATCAAGCACTGATAGTTCCTTTTTCCAGTGAGTAGAGAAGCATTTCACATCTTTGGGACACTTAAGTTTGGATATTGCTAACGGCAGGTCTTCATAATCCATCTCTTAATAGTGTTGGTTAGAAAACCAGGCCCGCGACCATGTAGTTGCAATGAAATCACAAGTTACCCTCAGCTGTTCTCGCCAATTTGGAAGAAGGAAAAATGCAATAAGTGCAAAAATTCCTCATGAGTTCAACCTGGCACTGTGAAGTGTTGGCAGCTTGTGCCATTTGATGCGAGGCCATTTTTCCTCCGTTTTGTAAAACTTGTATGCTTCACAAAGCTCAAAAGGGAATTTAAAATCATCTCTCCAGCCAAGGTTCTCATGCTCTGGTATCACTTCTGTGTCAATGTATGCATTTTGTAAATCATCATACTGTTCCAAAATCTCATCAATAAACTCATAGTTAATGTTAGGTGACTGTGACCGTATAGGAAACAAGAAGTCCAACACATGTCGCAGAACAAGATCAAGAATGTGGTGTTGGCAGCCGATGTATTGAGGTTCATCGAATCCCTTGTCTCGAAATGTTCTCTGAAGCCTGGCTACAACACCATTTTTGCGACCAGTATTGACTGCTGTTGTCAGAGATGATCATCTGAATACTGTTATATTTTATCTTTTATCAGTTTTATCTATTTTACCTTTATTTTTTATTTGTTTTAATTATTGTTTATTAATATATTTTAGCAATATTTATTTGTATATATTTTCTTGTTATTTCTTGATACTTGCTAATTCTTTTCTTGTTATGTTATTTTTAAATAGTATTGTGTAAACTCATGTATTTTTAAAAGTGATGCGGTGCTAGGTGCGGGACGTTTTTTCATGATCCAATGAAATAAACTTCAAAAAAGTGATCTATGGGTAAAAGTTCATCAAATGCAACATCAGGAAAATGAAAGTTTTGAAAAAGGTTTTGTAGTCATAACCCTAATGTACAGAAATATCTTGGATGAAAACCTGCTCCAGAGTGCTCTTGACCTCAGACTGGGGCAACAGTTCATATTTCAGAAGGACAATGACCCTAAACACACAGCCAAGATATCAAAGGAGTGGCTTCAGGACAACTCTGTGAATGTCCTTGAGTGGCCCAGCAAGAGCCCAAACCTGAATCTGATTGAACATCTCTGGAGGGATCTGAAAATGGTTGTGCACCGATGCTCCCCATCCAACCTGATGGAGCTTGAGAGGTGCTGCAAAGAGGAATGGGCAAAACTGCCAAAAGACAGGTGCACCAAACTTGTGGCATCATATTCAAGAAGACTTGAGACTGTAATTGCTGCCAAAGGTGCATCAACAAAGTATTGGGCAAAGGGTGTGAATATTTACGTACATGTGATTTCTTAGTTTTTAATTTTTAATAAATTTGCAAAAATTTCAAAAAAAAAATTTTTTTCATGTTGTCATTATGGGGTGTTGTGAGCAGAATTTTGAGGAGAAAAAATGAATTTTATCCATTTTGGAATAAGCCTGCAACAAAAAATATCAAAAAAAATTAAGCATTGTGAATACTTGCCGGATGCACTGTGTATACACACACACACACACATATATATATATATATGCCTTTTCTTAGGAACTGCTTGTTTGATACAAAGCCATTCCAGCAGCTTCAAGAATCCTCTGAAGACACCTAGTATCAAAGCCACCCAGGCATTGCCTTAGGTCAGTGGTTAGCATCCAAGTCTCACAACCAAATAGCAAGATAGACAGCACCAAGATCCTTTCCTTTCATTTGTCTTCAAAGATATCAGAATCACCAAACACCTCTGTCCAGCAACTTTGTGGCTCCATAGGCTCTTCCTAGGTGCCTCTCAATCTCAAAGGTTGAGGACCCAGAGATGTCTGTCTATCTGTCTGTCTGTCTGTCTGTCTCTCTCTCTCTCTCTCTCTCTCTCTCTCTCTCTCTCTCTCCTCTCTCTCTCTCTCTCTCTCTCTCTCTCTCTGTCTCTCTGCAATTAAGGTTGAAGTAATGTGACCCTATTTAAATTTTTTTAAAGCAATTTATATAATGGCTGAGTAGATCCTTGTCATTTCATTGGTGCTTTGTATGTCACATGACATGGATTAATTTGTGCTGCATTGCATTTAGAGTGCAGTTTGGTTCCATACGTTTGGTACCATTGCACTCCGCACACTTGCCCAGACACACACACACACACATATGCATGCGCACACATGCTCATGCATGCGCCTGCATGCACACACAACACAGATCCACTGCGCTGTCTGGAGGCTGTTAGTAGGAAGAAAGAATGAATAGCTGGACTAATTTCTGATGTGATTTTTTTTTTTCGCTGCACTGAGGATGTACAGAGTCTTTTTCCGTTGTACACGCATGCACAAGCGCCGACCCGGTTTAGCATGTGCGCACGTGCGGGGGACAGTGACTACCACCATGATGATTTGATTAAGCTAACTGACGCTGCTAATTCTTGTAACACACAAACACACAAAATCCACTCCGCTGTAAGTCGTCTGGATGTATGAAGAGCTGTTTAGATGAAAAGCTGACATGATTTTTGGCTGGACTGAGGAACTACACAAAGTCTTTCTTTTTTCTTTTTTTAATGGAAGTCTGAAGTCTTGCACAGCATCACTGGACAACACGTTACAATTTGGACTTTAGCAGCAGTGGAACACCAAAATATAAGTCCCTTTTCTGTTGTTTATAAATTAATAAAATATCAAATGACAAGGATCTATTTTAGCCATTATATAAAACAAATAATGAATGTTTTTACATTCTTTCAATAGAACAAATATCTAATTCGGTGAAAGCTGGAACAAACATATTCATACCATTGAACTCATAAACATTCATTATTTGTATATTAATATGCTGGCTCCACCCCTTTTTGTGTGGCCCTGCTTTAAAATGTGATTCAAGTGTGTTAGCAAAATCACCATCTGACCAACAATTTTTTTTTTACTGTTTTTTTTTTATTCATTCAATAGTAAACATATTTTGTGACTTTTTTTAATGTCATGACTTCACTCCTTTTCCCAAGATCAGCCTCAATATTTCATGTAATTTATTTCATAACAGGACCCGCTTTTTCACTAAGTCTAATGATAATCAATGGGTTGACTTGTCATTGCAGTACTGTGGGTGTCAGAGTGCAAGCGGGTGAAACTGAAGCCTGGAAGTTAAAGAATGTGTAAAACGCTGGACACATGGCCTGTTAATGCCAGCGTGCTGTGCAGGATGTAAAGGGTCATTAGCATTTCAAGGTGCTCCCAGCATCCTTTCAAATGTTTATCCACTGTGGGAACACCCACTTAGAGGAGACATGTATAAGTTGTTCAGTCTGACACACCTGACACACTGCTGGCTCCGGAACATTAAAGTAAGTCCCTTCGGCTGCTCCCTTGTTTGCACTTGGGGTCGCTACAGCAAATCCAAGGTGGATCTCCTTGTTGAATTGGCACAGGTTTTATGCCGGATGCCCTTCCTAACACAACTCCACATTACATGGAGAAATGTGGCAGGGGTGGGATTTGAACCCGGAACCTTCTGCACTGGTTCCGGCTCCGGAACATTATTGAATCAAATATATTATTTGAATAGAGAAGTTGCTTAGCAACCAACCCTCCTAAAATGAAATATCTTGGCTTACAGTTACATTTTCTGGTAGTGCTTTTTCATGTGAAGGCAAAACCACATTAACACTTATATTCCAAGGTGTTTTTCTGTTGGTCTTGCACTTGGGAAGGAGCAGTCTTTGGCTGAAGCGGCTCCTCTGGTTACTGATGACAGTGTGCAGAGGGTGACTGGCATTGTCCATAATGTCCAGCAGTTTGTCCAGTGTTCTCTTCTCTGCCACCACCACCACCACAGAGTCCAGCTTCATGCCAATCACAGAGCCAGTCCAGCTGATCAGTTTGTCCAGCCTGGATGTGTCCTTCTTGGATGTACTGCCCCCGAGCACACCGCGGTGTAAAAGAGGACACTGGCTACTACGGACTGGCAGACCATCCACAGGACTTTTCTGCAGATGTTAAGTGACTCCAACATCCTCAGAAAGTACAGCCTGCTCTGTCCCTTCCTGTACAGGTGGTTGTGTGGGTTGTCCAGTTCAGTTTGCTGCCCAGCCTCACCCCATGGTACTTGTAGGAATCCACAGCCTCCACCTCAGCTCCCTCGATCAGAACTGGTCACAGACTTGTTCTGGACTTCCCAAAGTCAATGACCAGCTCCTTTGTCTTCGAGGTGTTGAGCTGTGGATGGTTTGTGTGGCACCAGGAAACAATGCTCCTGTACTCCTCCTCTCTGTCATCCCTGATGCATCCAACAATGGCTGTGTCATCTGCGTACTTCTGGATGTGACACAGCTCAGAGTTGTAGCAGAAGTCAGAGGTGTACAGGGTGAAGAGAAGAGGAGCCAGCGCAGTGCCCTGGGGTGCTCCGGTGCTGCTGATCACAGTGTCAGACGTAGTGTCCCTCAACCTGACATACTGTGGCCTGTCAGTGAGGTAGCTGGATCCAAAGAAGAGCCGCTCCAATGTCTTCATCGGGTGTGAAGTGAGTGCCACAGATTGGAAGTCATTCAGCTCACTGGGCCAGATATTCTTAGGAACTGGAATGATGCATGAACTCTTCCAGAGAGTTGGCACTTTCCCAGCTGTAGTTGTACCAGTTCTGCCAGTTTACAACCCCAATTCCAATGAAGTTGGGTTGTTGTGTAAAATGTAAATAAAAATAGAATACAATGATTTGCAAATCCTCTTCAATTTCTATTCAATTGAATACACCACAAAGACAAGATATTTAATGTTCAAACTGATAAACTTTGTTTTTGCGCAAATATTTGCTCATTTTGAAATGGATGCCTGCAACACATTTCAAAAAAGCTGGGAGAGTGGTATGTTTACCACTGTGTTACATCACCTTTCCTTCTAACAACACTCAATGTGTTTGGGATTTGAGGACACTAATTGTTGAAGCTTTGTAGGTTGAATTCTTTCCCATTCTTGTTTGATGTACGACTTCAGTTGATCAACAGTCCGGGGTCTCCGTTGTCGTATTTTGCACTTCATAATGCGCCACACATTTTCAATGGGCGACAGGTCTGGACTGCAGGCCAGTCTAGTACCTGCGCTCTTTTACTACAAACCCACGCTGTTGTAACACGTGCAGAATGTGGCTTGGCATTGTCTTGCTGAAATAAGCAGGGACATCCCTGAAAAAGACTTTGCTTGGATGGCAGCATGTGTTGCTCCAAAACCTGGATGTACCTTTCAGCATTGATGGTGCCATCACAGATGTGTAAGTTGCCCATGCCATGGGCACTAACACACGCCATACCATTACAGATGCTGGCTATTGAACTATGCGCTGGTAACAATCTGGATGTTTTTTTTTTCCTCTTTTGTTTGGAGGACACAACATCCATAATTTCCAAAAACAATTTGAAATGTGGACTCATCAGACCACAGCACACTTTTCCGCTTTGCGTCTGTCCATTTCAAATGAGCTCAGGCCCAGAGAAAGCAATGTATCTGGATGTTGTTGATGTGTGGCTTTCGCTTTGCATGGTAGAGTTTTAACTTGCACTTGTAGATGTCATGATGAACTGTGTTAACTGACAATGGTCAATGGGCATTCAATGTTGGTTTTCGGCCTCGCTACTTACATGGAGAAAGTTCACCAGATTCTCTGAATCTCCTGATTATATTATGGACTGTAGATGATGGAATCCCTAAATTCCTTGCAATTGAACATTGAGAAACATTGTTCTTAAACTGTTGGACTATTTTTTCATGCAGTTGTTCACAAAGGCCAGTCATGACACTCACCTGTTTCCAATTAACTTGTTCACCTGTGAAATGTTCCAAACAGATGTTCTTTGAACATTCATCAACTTTCCCAGTCTTTTGTTACCCCTGTCCCAGCTTTTTTGAAATGTGTTGCAGGCATTCATTTCTAAATGAGCAGTCTATCAGTTTGAACATTAAATATCTTGTCTTTGTGGTGTATTCAATTGAATATAGGTTGAAGAAGATTTGCAAATCATTGTATTTTGTTTTTATTTACATTTCACACAACGTCCCAACTTCATTGGAATTGGGGTTGTAGTCATGCAGATCTTCAGTCATCAGGGACACACTTTGTCTGGGCCTGTCGCTTTCTTGGGATGAAGCTGCCTCAGCTATCCTCTGACCTGGTCCACAGTGATGTATGGAGGAGGTTGTGTTGAGGTGGTTGAGAGGAGGATGGGGCTGCTGCTATGATGTCTGGGGGGAGGTGTGCTGATGGAAGAAGCAGAGATGTCTGCAGTGAGGGATAGGGTGGTGGGGGCATGGACTGGTTAAACTGGTTGAAGAAGTTGTTAAGTTTGTTCTCCCTCTCCATTGTCCCCCCTGTGTCTCTGCTCTTTGTTTTATGGCCTGTGATGATTTTCATACATTCCCAGAAATCCCTCATGTTATTTTCTTTCAGCTTGTGCTCCATCTTCCTCCTGTAGCTGTCCTTTGCTTTGTTTCACCTCCCGCTGTGTTGCCTTCATTCCCTCCATGTCTCTGCTCATGAAGGCAGCCTTCTTCCGGTTGAGGACAGCTTTCACTTCCCACATTGCCCATGGTTTGTTGTTAGGGTAACAGCAGACAGTCTTGGTTGAGCGGATCATGTCTGCACAGAAGTTAAGATCATCCGTCAGTGTCAGCACCCCTATGTCCTCACCGTGCTGGTTGATCAGCTCCTCCCAGACTGTAGTGATGTAGCAGTGTCTCAGGGCACTTTCCACTTCAGGGAACCACCTCCTGACAGAGCGAGTGGTTACCAGCTGCCTTTGGACCAGAGGGGTATACTGTGGCTGTAAGTGGACCAGATTGTCAAAGGGCCAAGAGGGTGCAGGTTTTCTTTGCAGCCACTGACTTCAGCAGGTGATTTCACTGATTAACGTCACTTTGAGCGGATGGGATGAGTTCATCAGTGAAATCACCTGTTGGAGTCAGTGGCTAAAAGAAAACCTGCTCTGTCTTGGCCCTTTCTGCAATACTTTTGACCCCACTGGCTTAGGCCATTCTAACAGTTACAAGGTTTTTACGAAGCTTTACAAAAGGTGAGGAAACAAGAAATCAAAGCAATGTAACATAATAACAATATATTTGACGCAGGCAGCAATGTCCATTCAAAATACAGACGGCAGTGTTCCACAGTTCCCCTGCATTTCTTGGTTTTGCCTCAAAAACAGCATTTTTTATGTCACTCCACAAGTTTTCCATTGGATTAAGGTCCTGGGATTGGGCTGGCCACTCCATAACATTAATCTTGTTGGTCCGGAACCAAGATGGTGCTCACTTGCTGGTTTGGGGTCATTGTATTGTTGAAACACCCATTTCAAGGGTATTTCCTCTTCGTCATAAGGCAACATGATCTCTTCAAGTATTTTGACGTATTCAAACCAATCCATGATGTATGCGATAAATAGGCTCAACACCATAATATGAGAAAAATCCCCATATCATGATGCTTCCTCCACCATGCTGCACTGTCTTCACAGTGTACTGTGGCTTTAATTTAGTTTTGGGGGGTCATATGACAAGCTGTCCGTTCTTTTTGGGTGTAGGGACAACAATCTTGCTTTCATCAATCCACAAAATGTTGTGTCATTTCTCTTTAGGCCAGTCAGTGTGTTCTTGGCAAATTATAACCTCTTCAACATGTCGTTTTTTTCAACAATGGGACTTTGCGGGGGCTTCTTGCCCATAGCTTGGCTTCACATAGGCATCTTCTAATTGTTACAGTACTCAGAGGTAAATTTAGACCTTGTTTGATCACCCTAGAGCTGATCATTGGCTGACTCTTTACAATTCTGGCTATTCTTCGATCCATTTGAATGGGGATTTTCTGTTTTCTTTCTAGTTTTTGTTGCTGTTTTAAAGGATTTGAGGTCATTTTAGCTGAGCAACCTATCATTTTCTTCACTTCTTTATGTTTTCCCCTCTCCAATCAACTTTTTAATCAAAGCATGCTGTTCTTCGGAAAAATAACTAGAATGACCCATTTTACTCAGATTTTCAGAGAGAAATGCACAACAACCAGCATGTACAACATTTTCTGCCTTCATCCTTAAATAAGAGTCACCTGTAGGGGTGTAAAAAAAAGGTCACAGAAAGAAAAATGCAGACACTGCTGTTTTTATGAACAGCCTAATATTATTTTTTTCTGCACTTTCTGTGAAGTCATAACAAATTTGATTTTTTTAAAAAAGGCACGTTTTGATTTGAAATAGGATCTGCAGTTTTCCCACTGTATTTGCATGTATGGAAATAAAAGGTATAATAAGGATTTTGACTTTTACTCACTTTTTAAACACAACTGTACGAAAAAAATCTAATCTTCAGCTTTGTCAGTGACATTGCAATTCAGATACATTATCATTACAGTAATGCCTCTGAATGATCAAAAACATTTAATAAATAATTAACATGTTGACATCAATGTGAGAATTGATTTTAATATAACATTGCATTTATAGTGACAGAGAAAGCACACAGTATCATGTTTGAGTACACCTGATTTTATAGATACTGTATTTGAATATAGCCGCAACTGTTCCCTGTGAAAGGAATAGGGAATTCCCAGCGACGTCACAAGGAAACGTCAACAACTAACAAATAAAGTTGCTCTTGATGACGAATCTTGTGTGGGCTGAAGACTGAGATGCTCACTTTTTGACACAAAAACATGTAGCGCAGTAATAGCTCAGCGAATTGTACTTTTCATGATATTTGTCACTTTGGAGAAAAAGAGGAATTCTTGGTGAGAAAGGTGAAATTCTGTGGGCCTTCTCTCATCTGTCCTCATCCAACCTCTCTCGCCTGAGGTTCAGTCGGAAACTATCAGCTGTCATTATGCAAATTTTGTGGGTTGTGTGACGCTTAGCTACACAGAAAAACACTGTTGTAGAAACAAGCTTCAGAATATATAAATGTACATTTTGGTTCCTGCTACATGTTCTGGAGTTTCATGAGCATCAGGGCTAAAGCACAGACGCTTCTGTGTTACTCCTGTTGATGTGCCGATAACATCTGGGACTCATGGTACTGTGCAAAGGTTTTCGACACAGGAAGAGAGATTTGTTCCTGTAATCATGGTAGCATCCAGTATTGATTTGTATATGGGTATTGTTTGTTTTTGTTTTTTCCTTAAGCCTGTTCACATGGTTAGTATAACAATACCATTACCAACATATTAAAAGTGTATATTGGGAAGTGGGGGCGGGGGGAAAACTCCCCATATTGATCATCCATGTGTCACACACTCATGACTTTTTTTCATTAATGTTGGCAATTGGTTTGTTTGCTTGCTTCCAGAGCAGAAGTTTCTTTGTTCAAAACCATCCATGCCCATTTTTTGTCATGTGGAGTTGTGCCAGGAAGGACATCCAGTGTAAAACTTGTGCCAAATCAGCATGCAGATCCATATCAGATCTTCTGTGGTAACGCCAAGTGAAAAAGGTAGAACCTGAAAATTCTTTGACTCGAGGAGAAATTAGCCAAACATTTTAAATTGTTCCTTTTTTTTTTTTTCCAATGACACGAAAATACTGAAGGTGGTCCAGAAGCCAGGACAAGATCCAGATGACTCCCAAAAACATGTCCCTGGACCAGATTCCACTATTTCACACACACACACACACACACACACACACACACACACACACACACACACACACACACACACACACACACACACACACACACACACACACACACCGTAGACTTCAACTACTGGAGGTTTTATACATGAAAATATGCTGAGAATCTAATTTTTCAAAATCAGTAAAATATGTGACCACGTTTCACTTTTAAAAACGTTTCTTTGAAGTCGCAAAATCGCTTCTTCTTTTTTTAAGCTGGTCCTGCAATTAGTCAGAAAACCAGGTTGAATTTAATCCGATTTTTACTCATTTTTGTTGTTTCAAGCAGTACACTTACAAAGAAATTATTTTAATATATTTAAAAATTAGCCTTGATTATTAACTTCTTGTATTATTTTTAATGACATGGCAAATGGACTGGATTTATAGAGCGCTTTTTTCCATCTGCATCAGAAGCTCAAAGCACTTTACAATGATGCCTCACATTCAAACACACACACACACACACACACACACACACACACACACACACTGATGTCAGGTTGCTGCCATGCAAGGCGCTCACTACGCAGCGGGTGCAGCTAGGGGATTAAGCACCTTGCCCAAGTGATTTTCCGGTCTGTCCGGGTTTTGAACCAAGGATCCTCGGAGATGTGCGCTCTGCATTCCGAGTCTAGTTTGTTGTGTGCCAGAATGAGAGCAGAAAGGAAAACCAAACCTTTTGAGCTTATACATCATTTACAGGATTTATGTCATGGTGTTTTGCAGGAATTTGAACATTTTTGCAAAACAGGAGCATCAGTGTGAAATGTAAAAGCGGCCAGAAGAGGGCACTCTGCCTTTCCTTATGGAGCTGCTGATCCAAACAGAGATCTCCTTCTCTCCTTCACCTCCCACAAGAGCCCTCAGTGTGACAAGTTTACACAGACCTTCTGCAGACCTCCCTACAGCCATAAAAACACTAATCACAAGGTCATAAAATGCAACTCCATAATGACACCCAGAATGCAAGGAGACGTCTTAAAGTTTTGGCCATGGCGCTGTACAGTCCAGCGCGTGAGGGCAGTCGTTCATGAATGTGGTTATTGATTTAGTTATTAATACCACTTTATGGTTCAGGTTTAAAGCTGCTCGAGGCAACTTTGCAAAGTGGTAGTGAGACGAAAATGTGGCAGGGTTTTTTTTAAGATACACAGCAGTTCACATTCTGGTGGAGAAGTGGCCTGTCACATTTCAGATCTTTGACGTTCAGGAAATAAAAATTGGAGGGAAAATCTAGTGATCCCCAAAATTTACCATCCCCCCCCCCAAAAAAATAATCCCTCTGATTTGAGGAAGAAACCTCAAGCAGACCTGACTCAAAGGGGTGACCCTCTGCTTGGGCCATGCTACTGACACAATTGACAAAACATATATACAGGAAATCCGCCCCCCTCCGCCGAAAAAATCTAAATTTGCAGTTCTTCACCTCTTTTGATCTCAATTACCTTGAGCCCAATACTAAATGATTGATCTTTGGCTGACCTTGCCAAGGCAATTCCACAATCCACCTACATGGGTGGGCCATATTTGGTCCACATCAAATTCTCTGTCGTTGTCCGTTGCATTGACCTTCACCCAAATGATTGACCTTGCCAGGGTAATTTCAGAATCTTCCTACATGAGTCATTTTTGATCTTTACTGGGTTGAAAATCAAGTTAAATCACATTTCCTAACTGCAATTTGTCCTTTGCCAAACTGAACCAGTTATGGTTAGTTTCATTGTAAACGTTCATCCACGTGCCAAGTTTGGTGGAAATAGCTCAAAGGATGTGGGAGGAGTATGCCAACAAACACAGACATGACCTTAACCCCAATGACTGGGCAAAATGATTGGCAAAATCCAGATTTTATTTTCCCATTCTGCTGCATATTCAGTACAATTTAATGGGCATCATGCGGTTTCTAGCTTGAGTTGGTAGCAGTCATTGGGTGAGAAGCATGGTACACCCTGGACAGGACGACAGTCTATCACAGGGCCACATTTGGAACTAGGTCTCTTCAGAGGATCCTTGAGTACTACTTGAATTACTTTTAATCAAAAGGGCAGTTACTTGGAGACTAAGACAAGGGAGGGTCAGTTTTGACATTTTGGCCACGTGGTGTGTGTTTCTGTCCATGATCCAGCACATGGTTGCCTGAGCGTGGAGAAGCCTGGCGGACGCCCACGATTCACCTGTCTGCAGCACACAGACGGTTACTTTTGAGGTGTGGAAATGGACCGGTTGTCTCTCAGGTGGTTGCCATCCAGGACCCAAGGCATTTCCATAGGGTTATACATACCACTAACACATTTTTTGGGAAATTTTTAAACATGTGTCCCCCAACATCTGCCGGCACACTCGACTTCTTTCTCTCTTTTTTATGTCAAAAAGAGACAAACCACATGAGAGTGATTGACAGACAACCACCACAGAGCCAAAATTTACTCCAACAACAATCTGACACATTATGGGAAATCAAACATGGTGGGATATTATTGCAGTGAAATCATTGTGCACCACCCACCATGTTCCCATGCACAGCAGGAGAAAGTCAGAAGGGGAACTGCAGACTTCTTCTGGATTGTTTGGAAGCGAGGGAGCTTTGGCTCATTTGCAGGCCCCAAACTCAGCGGGCCGGTGAGCGGGCACTTGTCATCTGGAGTGTGAGGCAGCTGGGGTTATCCTCAGAGACACGGTGAGGTGAAGTGGGTGACCGTGTTTGAGGTCCACCCAGCTGTTATTGCCCCTAATGTCCAACAGATGTGTGGGAGCCTGGCCCGCTAAGTCCTTGCACATGCCGTAGCAGAGAAATCAAAGAGCCGGCAGCTGGCCGAGCACCACGTCTGCGCACACACACACACAACTCTGTGTGTTAAATCACTGTCATTAACCATTTAGTGAAATAAGTGAGGTAATTAAGATCATCCTTGATTTTTGTAAGAAAGCAGTAGCTGCAATCTGACTTTTATGCAACACAAATGTTCGGTTTTAAACACATTTACAAAAACGTTTTTTCGTTTCTGGATCTTTTTCACAGGTAGGTTAATGCAGAGTAACTACTTTCTTCCAAACAGGCCCCTCCTGAGACCAGCATCTTATCAAACCATCTGTAAAACATGAATTTGTTTGTTATGGCGCTGCCCCTTCCAAAATATTTATTGCAGTTTATCTCTTTATCGTCCTCCAAAATATTGCTCCTGTTCTCATCATGTCAACCCTCCTACTCGGGGCGAAACCTGATGCTTTCCAACTTGCAAGTGAAAATCGAGTTAAATAAAAAGCACCAGTGTTCAAACTCATAATCCATGCAGAGGCTCTCATTTGAGGGCAAAAATAAGAAAGTGGAGAGTTGCTTTGCTCCGAGTGGTCACAAGGGGGTTGAACGTTTCGGGCCTGGGCTCACGCGGCTCGCTTACTTTGGAGAGCGCTTCAGGGAAGGCAACATTAGATATAATGAAACATTCACTGACCTGCGCTCGTTCCAGCCTCCTTCCCATTCACTTCCACAGAGAGAAGGTTTTGAGTGAAACTGTTCTATTTTTTAAAAGTCCAATTTGCACTGCAGAAAGATTACAAAAGTAACATGTTTGTCTTCTCAGAGGAGCATCTTTCTTTGTCTGTGATGTTTTGACATGCATGTGTGACTCTAACTATAAAAACATTTTAAGTTAACCTCGCTTTCCCGTGCACACTATAGTACTCAGAATTATGTCCTTAAAGCTGTATGGCCTTTCAAATTTCACAAAACTGGCAACATTTAGTTTCTACTGAAATCCACAAAATTTTACCTTTAAAAAAAAATTCAAGGTCAAAGTCCTGTTAGAAGTGGGTTTTCATAAACTAAATTAGATGTGATCAAATGTCAAGAATATGTATTTAGTTCATGCACTTGAAACTAACTTTGCGTGTGTTTGTGTGTTGTCACGTTTCTTTTTTCCAACTTTTTCGGTTTCTGAATTCTATCTCACATACTTTTCAGAGAACATTGGTTGTCTTTGCTATGTACAATTTGTCATTGCTTTTTGACACTTGGTTTCTGACTGATAACTGGAAGGTAGACAAACCAGAATAAAATTGGAACCTCCATCCAATTTTGGTGTTGTAGATAAATCCATAACAGAAAAATGAGAATGACTGAGGCACTTTTGATTGATAAATAATGCAAAATGTACACCAAATGGACTTTTCAACATTAAATTCAAATGTCCACAAAATCCATAATCTGGATCAGATTTGGATCAAACTTTGTCCATTGATAAAGAATGCAATCCTACATAAGGATCTCAAATATGAAAGGAATTTGATCTTTTTTGACAGAGGTATGAATTTTTGAAAATCTGTTCAACGTTAAAGATAGGGATTTTTCCTGACTTTGACCTTTTGACCTATGACCTTGAAAATGGAATCACTTCTTGCCTATCAGGATATGAATCTTCAGGAGAAATGTCGTCATGATATATGAAAAATTGTCTGTTCACAAACAAACAAACCTCCTCCCACTTTAATTAATTAATTAACAGTTAGTAAATTAATTAGGTAATTACAGCTCATTTTATCTTGGGGGGAATTCCATGGCAAATATTTTCCTTCATTGCCGTCATGCATACGGACTACAGGAGGAAGCTCAAGTTTTGAGATTACCTGTGACCTGACCCACTTGCCTTATGCGCGTTCACGGGGCCTGCACGCTAACATCTGTAGGATTAGCAGGAGGTGGTAATGGTAGAAAAAAATTTTTTTTTTTTTTTTCCAAATATGCTTACATTCACTTCAGAGATTGTGCATTGTGTAATTTGAGAGATATTTCATATAAGAAGTGGGTGTCTACCATGACAAAAAAAACCCAACCCATGAAAAAAGGAAAACTGCAATATATACTGTAATTTTAACATCTTTCGAAATATTACAATGTAACTGTTTTGACTTCATGATTCATTTTGATGAACCCTGCATTGAACACAACATTCAAGTTTGATATATAATGCTCCTGACGTGGTAGTACTTGTTTTAGAGAGGTCACAAAAGCTACATAAGAACTGATATTATTATTAGTGATCATGCAATTACACATGTAATTTCAAGTCACAGCATGGCAAGTTGTAGTAAATCAAGTGTCATGGCCAAGCCAAAATTAAGATCTCAGGCTAACAGTGTGACTGAAATAAAACCTTTGACAATGGTTTATGTTTTTAAAGTTTTTGAAGAGCATGGCCTCCTCCTAAGTTATTCACACAGTGTTACTGAAATAAAACCTTTGTGAAAGAATTGTGTTTATAATGTTTTTGAAGAGCATGGACAAACTTTACACATAGCGGAATAGCCAGATAATTGAAAATAGACCATACTTTGTTACATTCAAGGGGTGGGGGGTTATTTTCAAGATATAGGATTCATTTTGATGCCAAAATGCTGGTATTAATATTGTGAATCATTTCCCAAGTGGATGTATTGAAATTCTGACTTGTGATTTTATCACCTCCTGCTAGTAGGATTTCTTGTAAATCACTTCACAGGTGTTATCTGGTTTCAAAATCAGTTTTTTTAGATTTAGAAGTGTTTATTTTCTCGCTAACATTTACAAAATATCTGAAAAACATATTAGATTCCTACAGAAATAAGCTGTTTTAGAGCGTTTTCTGCCATATTGCTTCGTTTTGTTTGAGCGAGCAGCCAGCTGATGTCATGCTGCCTTTCTTTATTGTGTTGCCTAAGATGCAAAAACAAAATTGAGACCAGCAATATCAACGCAATTTGCGATTTCATCACTAGATGACACCAAATCTTACAGCCTTAAAGTGGAATTAAGCTTAAATACTCGTTTGCATTAGAGATGACTAATTTTTAAGGGATTTTGGGTTTAATGACCTGATATGTAATAACTTTTAGCAAACAAAACCACTCAACAAGCTGCTATCTTTCATCTGATACAAAGCACCACCACACACTGTAAGTGTCTTTGCTGGTTTTTGTTTTTACTCCCAGAACCTATGTTCTTTAAATAACACACACTTGGACTCCTTTGTGTGCCCATGAGCATGTTGATCTAAAATTAGAGAATGATGGAATGAATTATCGGCACACTGCTGGTGCACCACTATTGCGACTGCACTGTAGACCAACATAGAGCAGAGTTCTACTGCTATTTATACAGGGCAATATATGCAAGATACACCTTACATAAGCAGGTTCTCAACATTATTCTTGTACATACACGGATGTGAATATCATGCTCCAAACTATTACAAACTGAATTAGAAAAAATACAATATAAAGGTCAACCTAATGGACAAACAAAATACTTTTATATTGACAATCCCATATATCCCCACTGTTTTTTTTTTTTTTCCTCTCTCTCCCAAGTTTGCTGCAGGAGCGCAACAAGATGAGTCTGGCCACAGTATCCAAGAGCAGTGGGGATATATGGGATCGTGGTGGAATACACAGCAGTAGAGGTGTTGGAGGAGGTGATCAAAGGCTTCACCTCAGGGAGCTGTGGTGGATGACTGCTGCTCCCACTCCTGATGATCTGAGTAAAGAACTCTTTTTCTCACCAGAAAACATTTTAGTTGTATGTCAGACATTTGTATAAGAATGCACCAGGTGTTGGTGCACCTGTGTCTTAAAGGTTATGACATATGACACCTAATCAGATCCTTGTCATTTTATTGGTTGCTTGTATGTCATGGGACATTCATTATTTGTCCCATTGTATGAATGATGTCATGGACCATGCCTTTTGATTCTATTTACTGTGCATTTTTGTCCTATATGTTTCGCTCTATTGAATGCCTCCTGTCATAGAAATGGTTCCTTGATACAAGGAAGCTAAATCAATTAGCTGGAGTGTTCATAAGAACATCTTCAGTGGCAGTCAAAACACCTTTCACTAGACTGAGGAAAGCAGACTTGTTTCCACATGCAACAATGGGCATTTCCCAAGCTCAGCGGTGTGTTGGCAAGTTGCCTGCAGAGAGGAGTTAGCTGCTGTGTGGACACAAACTGTGTCTGTGTCTGTGCCCACTGTGATAAAAAAGCCTGTTTATTGTCATTTTAAGTAAAATATCAAGATTTTACATTCATGCAATGCAAAAAATTTTATTCATTGAAAGATGGAATCTGCCACTCAACATGGTTGCGCCTCACTGAACGGTATGTTCCAACTTACAACTCCTGCAAATATTCTTACTTTCACACCATAAACATTCATTATTTTTATACAATCTCTCATTTTTTGCCCAAACGTGCCCATGACTAATTAAATGACTGAATGCAACCCCTTTGTGCCATGCACCACAGAATAAGTTTGCTTCAAGTTTGTAAGAAATTAGCTGTTTCAAGTCGCTGTCTCTTTAAATGGAAAGGAGCTGCTGTTTGCCGCAACCTTTCTCCAAAAGTGGGTGGAGCCAGAGCAGTGCAAAGGCTTTCTTGCTCCCTCAGATCATGTGGGTGCGTCTAACAGATCACAGGCTGGCTCAGTGGGAATATCCAACAAAACAAGCAAGAGCTAAGCTGCAGATTTCAGTGACATGTCACTTGAGCCCTTTCAGGGTTGAGTGTTTTTTTACTGGTTTGTTTTTTTAAGCAGGGCAGTTCTTACTTTTTATTACAGCAGTATTGTGAGCCTTATTTAACTGTGAAAGGAAAATAAAAAATAATTTGCACAACATGGCCCCTTTTAGGGCCCCTTCACACATAGTGCGAATACGTACAACTCAGGGCAACTCACGGTGGTAGAGTTCGTATGAGCGCACCACGAAACATCACGCCGACGAGCAGGTGTGCACAGTGCCAGTGCGACGGTTTTGTACACAAAAGTGCTAGCCTGTCAATGGGTTGCAACATCCATGCACACGCTCGCTCGCTGCAGCCCGTTGCCACAGCGATATATGTTTTTATTTTTGTCCACGTGATGACAGCAAGTAGACACACGCACATCACAGTGGGCAGTTGTTAGTCCATGTCCGTCCAAACACAGTACTTGTTGTCCAGCTGGGATGTGCAGAATGACAGATCTCCACAGCTGCTTCTGTCGGCGGCCACACCTCCTGTCTGTTCAGCACACAAACCAAAGCCACAGTCATGGGGACACTTAGACAAATTTCACTACCAGCATGACAGTGATTGTCTGCTGACTGTTTTCGTGATGATAGTGCAAATGGCCACACATTTTCTAAGTGCTATGCCAGCGGTGTTAGATGTTCATGCGTGTTACCTGGAATTTGGCCGACACTTGCCGCAAGAGGGTTCAATGGGCTTGCACAGGGCACACTCTGTCTTCAGCCGCTGGTGTGCACAAATAGTTGTAGCAACAGGGCTATGAGACAGCACATGATTCCTGCTTCATGTGCACTTTATGTGCAAATCAACCAAATTTGCACTATGTGTGAAGGGACCCTTAAATATGTTACTTTACAATGAACTAAAAGGGTCAAAATATAGAAACCTTCCATCATGGCATGACTGTTAATGGGTTGCATCTGCTTTGACAATGAAACAGTGTTAAGTTAGCTCTGAAATTTATTAATTTAATGGTTATTTAAAGAAATTGTAAAATTAGTCTTACTTGTGTCTACTTCTTTATACATGGACAGAGGAAGTGCAGAATTTCATGAAGCTGAATTATTGAGAAGAAGTTCATATGCTTTCCTTCCCCTCAATTAATGTTGTTCCTCTGGTTTCTGTTGCGGTGCCATTATGTGTCCCACACTTGGCCCCGGCAACGGCCGCGGAGACCCTCCCAAGTATATAAATTCACTTACTCAGTCTGAGGCGCATTGATTCGTACCCAAATCTCCAGTCAAGTGTGAAAAAGATAGACTCCACAAATCAAACCCAGCTCATAATGAGCATTTCTTGCCATCTACAGAATATATTCATGATTTGGGGACCTTTTATGAGGAAGGTGATGGCAGATTGACACCAGATGTCATAAATTATCGGTAGAGGGATGCCAAGCTAAACAGACCAGCACAAATATACAGTAACTCCAAATATACTGGTCACTTCAAATCCAAATACTGCTTGTCTGTGTGAGTCAAACTGCTCCAGTGTTCTTAAATAATCTTACAGTGACTCGTATTTGGTCAGCTTAAAATGTATGTGATTTAACATCACAATACTTTTTTTTACAGCTACTACAGATGCACCTGGCAAACGTGTTCAGTTCCCCCTGAAATGTTTTTTTTATTTAGTTTTAAATATTTTTGTCTTAGTTGATTAGTAAACAGAGAATCAAATTCAAAATATCCCATTTCTACGAATCATTTTTATATTATGTTGATGAAGGAACTTATCATGTCAGAAATCTCATTTATAATAATAATAATTATTATTATTATTTCTTTGATCTTCATGCCACTGTTAGCTCACCAGTGATCACTCAGTACAAAAAAAACAACGACTGATTAAATACTACTCAGTTTTCTTAAATTGCAACTTACAACCAAAACATTCCTCTATGTAATGTGGAGTTGCATCAAGAAGGGCATCTGGCATAAAACTTGTGCCAATTCAACATGCAGATCCACCTTGGATTTGCTGTGGCAACCCTGAGTGAAAACAAGGGAGCAGCCGAAGGAACTTACTTTTACAACCAAAAAGTAAAAGTTTAAATCATTCATGGTCATACATTTCATTTATATTTATTATGAATTTAATATATTCAGTATGTTTTGAATTATTTTTAAAACACTTGGAAAAATACTTTATATTGCACAATATTGCTTTTACAGCTGCTAAATTTTAAATTATTGGGACTTAATGCAGAATTTTTTTTGTATAATTTCAAAGGGTTCTGCAAATTTGACAGTTACAGTGAGGTACATTACTTTATTATTTATTATTCATTGTATTAGCTGTATTAATAATACAAGATGAAATCAGATGTACCTAATTAAAAAAACTGACAGGTTTATCAAAATGTACAAATTATTGACAATATTTAACTTCTGTATGCACACATAAATAAAACAAATCTCTGAAAATATGTTTTGGAAGTAAATTTGTGCCAAGCATATACATTTATTTAAAAGATTAGATTGTTTGTTTGTTGTTGTTGTTTTTTTCTTCTTCTTCTTATCCTATCTCAATAAAAAAAAAAAATAATAATTTTGTTTGATTCAGACAGCAGCTAGTGACTAAAAGTGAAATGCGGGTTGTTGCGATCTCACAGGACCTAATCACTGGATTTGAAGAATCCCTCTGACTGACCCCACGCCTTCAGAACACAGTTCCTGTGTGGTGCGGCACCAGTGACGTGTCTCTGTAAGAACGTGTCCCCCTGGTTGCAGTGGCAGACCGGGCCAGTGTAACTGAGTGTGAATGTAAATAAACTCTATTACAGCGGCCACCTCACTGGCTCCTGTCACACACTGCAGGTAAACACAGACCTTCCTGCAAAATACTTCTGGTGCTCCTGCAATTACATCGGCCACGACAAGCGTTAAATCACACAAGTCTTGGAACAAAGAGCCCGTATCGCACACGACAGTAAAAAGGTCAATTATATTTGAATATAGTGACTGGGGATATAGTGACGTGGGGAGTGGCTGGAACTCAGGCGGGCACCGTGGTTTACAAGAACTGTTCTTCAGCACACCGGGAGATTTCCAATAAATCGCATAGTGACGTTTTCTGAGCTACGTATATTCTAAAAATATAACTCATGGATTTATGTAAAAGTATAAGGCCTTTATGCAACACAAGGAAATTATTTATTTTACATTGTTTTCCACAATTATATAATTATTGTGGCTGTTCGTCAAGACAGTTTCACTTGATGAAATTATGACCTTTTTTAGTTGTCCAAGTTGGGCAGCATTGTGGTGCACTGATCGCTCACACAGCTCTCGTGATAGGTTTGATTCCCACCTGAGGACTTAAATTCCCCGTCACTGTATGGCCTCTTTCCAGCTTCCTCCTTGAGAATGATTCCCACCACTTTAAACCACAGTTCTACACGCTGCTGCACATTACCATACCAACTACCTCACAGAATTAGCTGGGGTTCTGATTAGAATCCACCCACCAGCAGTTCAGCCCCCCCATGGGCGTGATGCAACTGTGTTGGTTTAAATTCAGAAAATCTGGTCATAGCATCATAACCGGGGTTCGACCAGTGCTATTCATTCAAGTCTCCATAAGTACCTGCTCATATAACACACAGAGTCATTCCAGAGAGACTTACCACCAGACTCCAAGGGCCCCATCTTGATCAACAGTGCACAGTCTGCCTGGGCGGTTGCTATCCAGGACCCAGGGCAGTTCCACTGTGTGGTGAATGCAGTGACGCACTGGGGCATTTGCACCCAGTCCTAACCTGTCAATCTAAACTATCAATGATGCTGTGCTACTTTCCACTTTGTGGAAGATGGATCCCTGATTACATCCAGCAAGGACATAATAATAAAATCACTGGTGTTTATCGATTTATTTATTTGCCTGTCTGCCTGTTATCAGAATTACGTCAAAACTACTGCACAGATTTTGACTTAATTTTCAGCATACGTACATATTAGGCCACAGAAGATTTCATTAAATTTTGGAGGTGATTTCACTTTATTTAGGCTTATGTCAAGACTACATCACAGATCCTCACCAAATATGCACCACAGACAGATTTTATGCCATGGAAGATTCCACTGAATTTTGGAGATTATCCACATTCTGGATCAGGATTTCAATTTCTATACGCTTCACTTTGTCACATTTTGAGGATTACATCAAAAGTACTTAATGGATTTTAATAATATTAATAATACATTTTATTTATAAAGCACTTTTTTAAACACTCAGACACTTTTCACCATAAGACGCCATTAAATTCTGGAGGTGATCTGGACCTGGATTCTGGTTCGGGATTTCACTTTGTAGACTACGTCAAAACTACTTCACGGGTACGACATCAAGATGTAAAACCAAGCTCAGGAAGACACTATTTTGTTTCAGCTTGTGAATTAAATATCAGATTGCAACATCTTAATCAGTCGGACCATCATTCTGGATCAGTTTACAATTATTGCATTGTGTTGTGGAATCCAGATCCAAGTAAATTCTGCGTCACGATGTGAGTCACACATGTTATTTTGAGTCCTTGTCAACCCTTGGTGGACATTACAAATCTCAGATTGTTCTTGTTTCACAATAGTACAGTCAAACCAGACACACCAAACACACTAAAGACTTGGATCAGCGTTCTTCTGCAAAAAATACTGCCATAACCACTGACCTCATGACTCCATAACTCTTTCCACACCTCTCACATTTGGAGAGGGATGTATCACAAAATATGTCACCATTTACCAAAAATATTTCACTACAGTCTGCAAAAAGTTAGTTTGCTCAAGATATATTGGAATGTACAACCCAAAGCACAGACATGTGATCAGGACTTGAAACAGTTTCCTGTTTTTGTTTTTTATGCATTTGGGTAACATCTCAAATATACCGACTCCATTCAATTAGCAGACATTCATGATGTTGCATTTGCAGCAAAACAAATGTAAGCTCATGCTGCTGCTGCTTGTTGTTGTTGTTGTTGGATGTTGCATGTGAGCGTGCACAGTGTCCACAGAGGAGATTCCTGTGGTAGCTGGTTATTCTATGAGGACAGCAGCTCTGACAGGACCACCTAGGCCCTGTGTTTATTGTTTGAGAAATTGTTTTGGTGGACAGAAGCCGGCCACGGCTCTTAAAGATGTCCTACATAACCAACTGAGGCAGATGAGGGGAGAAGGAGGCAGCGGGCACAAAGAGGACAGGATGAGAGCATGATGGAGATGGGAATGACTTTTAAAGGGTTTCAGAGGTCAGGAGCTTGTGGCGTTTTAGGCCAAGAGGGCACATGGGAGCTGTGGAATGAGGACGGATCCCAGCCGACCCCCTCCTTGGTGTCAGTGTTATGACGTGTACTACTCCGCTGTTTTCTCTCACAACAACAGCACTTCATCTTCCAGGGTGGCCAGCCTCATAGAAAAATCTTGATTTACATGTTGAAGGAATCAGACCGTCCACCTTCTCTCCTCTTCCTGTTGCACTTATGCTTCACTTCCTGAGGGCCCGGCACTGGGCTTCAGCGGTGATAAATAACATCTGAATGGAGTGGGGAAAAGCTGAAATTCCCAATCTCATGTACACCCAACAGAGGAATGCTGGACATCATAAATGTTTCAGCGTTCCACGGAGGGTTAATGTAGGAGATAATGGCTCCCTTTTTGAAGAGCATTTGGAATGTTTTGTCAGTTATGCTTGGTTATATCTACCATGACCGTTGCTCAGATGTAATTCGTGATGAGTGCATTGTTCCTGTAATGACCAGGATTCTTTTCTTCTGCTTGATGTGGGATGACAGCAACATGCCCGGAACAAATACAGCATGGTAGGGATTTTAACATCCTTTCTCTTCTTGCACGGAGCAGAATACTGCGTATGGAAAACATGATGTCGGTTAATAAAGATCACATGCTGTCTTCAGACTGATGACGACTGCGGCTGTCTGCACAGTTTTTGGACGTGATATTCACTGTCATGTATAAACCCTCATCAATATCTGTTCGGATTTTCTGCTCTGCTCCATGTCGAAATTAGTTAATCGAATCCTTTTTTTTCTTGATTAAAATCGTAACTGCTGAGCACAGATTATACATGATTATTTTTTGAAGATGTTTCTTGTCATATTTCAAACATGTCCTCATACCTAACTGACAAAACATATCATTTATCAGTGCATCCATCCGTTCCACTCACCCAGACTTATGTTGACCTAGCAAAGCGCTAAGCGTAGTTCTTTCACTGCTTTCTTAAAATGACCCGCAACTGTTTTCTAGTCTGGCCTTCCAAAAGTGACAAACCTGCTATATTTATGCAATTAGAAATACTTGTTACCTTTACCCAACCATCAAAAGGTTGATTACAGCCACTATGTTAGTGCGCGTTGGTCTCATCCTCACAGTCCATGCACATGGTTGCTCATTTTTACAGCTGGCCAGTGGGGGGCAGTGCTGTGTACAGTACATGAAAGTACAATGTAGTATAGTTTGAATAGTGCATTATTTCTGCAATAAAAAAAATAAGGGTTGGAAAGCTACTTGGAGTTAACGCATATATATATATATATATATATATATATATATATATATATAAAATGCCAAAAAATGACTTTGGTCAAACTTAGCAGGTACGTTGTGCCTACAGACGGAAGGAAGCCTTTTCATTCAGGTTCAGTCTGTGAACCTGCTCAGAGATGGTCAGTTTTCTGGCCCTACGTTGAAAATGTTACATTTTACAGCAATTAGATCAGATATTTCACTGTTCCTGAATGCAGCTGTTTAAAAGCCCATGGAACATTTTCTTTACATGTCTGACATTTTCAAATGTGGGCGTGGCATCACTGTGCTCTCTAAGCACTTTTGATCTCACTTAAAATGTCATCAGCACCTTGAACTTCCTGACTACCTGGCTTCAGATTTGATAAGCAGATTGATAGTGTGGTCAGGACCAGTTTTTATCAGTTGCGTCTCTTGGCAAAGGTTAAACCTTTTTTAAACCGTGCAGACCTAAAACCATTCACGCTTTTATCAGCTCGAGGATCGATTATTGCAATGCACTTTATGTTGGGATTTCCAAGTCGTCTCTCAAACGGCTTCAATTGGTTCAAAATGCAGCTGCACATTTTTGAACAAACACTTCCCGTCATCAACATATCACTCCAGTTCTTTATTCTCTTCATTGGCTCCCCGTTTCTTTTAGAATTGATTTTAAAATTTTGCTCTTTGTTTTTAAAGCTCTTAACGGTCTTGCCCCTTCTTACCTTTCCGAACTATTGTGTATTCGTAACACAACCAGGGCCTTAAGGTCTACAGACCAGCTTTTACTGGAAGTCCCAAGAACCAGGTATAAGCACTGGGGTGATCGAGCTTTTTCTATTGCTGGGCCTAGACTCTGGAACAAACTTCCCCCTGACATGAGAACCATGACAGACTTTGATCTTTTTAAAGCTCGACTCAAAACTCGTATGTTCAGACTGGCTTTTGATACTTACGTGTATTAAGCAGTGATGGTGGGGTTTTTTTTCAAACATAGAAACTAGACATGAACAGAATCAGGTTGGAGAGCAAGAAAAGCTAAAACCAGAATAGAACTGACATGAATAATAACTGAAGACAAATGTGGTAAACCTGACAAATAAACTTAGTGACAAGTAATCAAATGCAATAAAAAACAGTGGATCAAAACTAAACTAAAGCAGAACTCAACAAGAGGCAGGAGAGTACAGAAAAACCTGATTTACAAATGTGCTCAAGACAGTGATTGACTATCCAGAAAGTAAAGGATGAAGACTAAAGTAGAACAGAACTCAATAAGTGGCTGAAGTGTAATGAACAGAAAACAAGCTGTGACAAAAACAGTAATGAACCAAAATTAAAGACGGTGGTTCAAAGACTAAACTAAACCAGAACGGAACTCAAGATGTGGCTATGGTGTGATGAACAGAAAATAAGCAGCTGTGACAAAAGTGAAATAATCAGACTGTCAAAAAAGCAGACAAAAGGAAAATCAATAAAAAGACTGACAACAAACATGATGGGTGAGGACCGAGCAGGGGTAAGACCTGACATCTATGGGGTTGAGGTCTGGAGACTGGTTTGGCCACTCCAGGACCTTGAAATGCTTTTTACGGAGCCACTCCTTTGTTGCCCCAGCAGTGTGTTTTGGATCATTGTCATGCTGGAAGACCCAGCCACATTGCATCTTCAATGCTCTCACAGATGGAAGGAGGTTTTGGCTTAAAATCTCATGATACATGGCCCCATTCATTCTTCCCTTAACACAGGTCAGTCGCCCTGTCCCCTTTGCAGAAAAACAACCCCAAAGCATGATAGTACAGAAGGTTGAATCTTCTACTATGGAAACCACCTGGACAACTGAGAGCCTACACAGAAACCCAAAGCATGATGTTTCCACCTCCATGCTTCACAGTAGATATGGTGTTCTTGGAATGCAACTCAGCATTCTTCTTCCTCCTAACATGACAAGTTGAGTTTTTACCAAAATGTTCTATTTTGGTTTCATCTGACCACATGATATTCTCCCAATCCTCTTCTGAATCATTCATATGTTCTCTGGCAAACTTCAGACGGGCCTGGACATGTACTGGCTTATGCAGGGGGACACACCTGGCACTGCAGGATTTGAGTCCCTCTCTGCGTAGTGTGTAGCCTTTGTTACTTTGGTCCCAGCTCTCTGCAGGTCATTCATCAGGTCCCTCCGTGTAGTTCTGGGATTTTTGTTCACGGTTCTCATGATCATTTTTACCCCACGGGATGCCATCTTGTGTGGAGCCCAAGATCGAGGGAGATTATCAATGGTCTTGTATTTCTTCCATCCATCCATCCATCCATCCATTTTCTTCCGCTTTATCCGGAGTCAGGTCGCGGGGGAAGCAGCTCAAGCAAAGCCGCCCAGACCTCCCAATCCACACACACCTCCCCCAGCTCCTCCGGGGGAACCCCAAGGCGTTCCCAAGCCAGCCGAGAGATGTAGTCCCTCCAGCGTGTTCTGGGTCTTCCCCGGGGCCTCCTCCCAATGGAACATGCCCGGAACACCTCTCCAGCGAGGTGTCCAGGGGGCATCCGGAAATGCCCGAGCCACCTCAACTGACTCCTTTTGATGTGGAGGAGCAGCGGCTCAACTCCGAGCTCCTCCCGAGTGACCGAGCTCCTCACCCTATCTCTAAGGAAGTGCCCAGCCACCCTGCTTAAGAAACTCATCTCGGCCGCTTGTACTTGCGATCTCGTTCTTTCGGTCATGAGCCAAATCTCATGACCATAGGTGAGGATCGGAATGTAGATGGATTGGTAAATCGAGAGCTTTGCCCCCCTACTCAGCTCTCTCTTCACCACAACGGTCTGATACAGCGACCGCATCACTGCAGATGCTGCACCGATCCGTCTATCGATCTCACGCTCCATCCGTCCCTCACTCATGAACAAGACCCCGAGATACTTAAACTCCTCCACTTGAGGCAAGGACACTCCACCGACCTGAAGAGGGCAAAGCACCTTTTTCCGGTCGAGAACCATGGCCTTGGATTTGGAGGTGCTGATTTTCATCCCGGACGCTTCACACTCGGCTGCAAACCAACCCAGTGCATGCTGAAGGTCCTGATTTGACGAAGCCAACAGAATCACATCATCCGCAAACAGCAGAGACGAGATTCTGTGGTTCCAAAACCAGATGCCCTCTACACCTTGGCTGCGCCTAGAAATTCTGTCCATAAAAATAATGAACAGAACCGGTGACAAAGGGCAGCCCTGGCGAAGGCCAACATGCACTGGAAACAGGTTTGACTTACTACCGGCAATGCGAACCAAGCTCCTGCTGCGGTCATACAGGGACCGGATAGCCCTTAGCAAAGGACCCCGGACCCCGTACTCCTGGAGCACCCCCCACAGGGTGCCCCGAGGGACACGGTCGAACGCCTTCTCCAGATCCACAAAACACATGTGGACTGGTTGGGCAAACTCCCATGAACCCTCGAGCACCCGATGGAGCGTGTAGAGCTGGTCAAGTGTGCCGCAACCAGGACCACACTGCTCCTCCTGAATCCGAGGTTCGACCATCGATCAAATTCTCCTCTCCAGTACTCTGGAATAGACCTTACCGGGGAGGCTGAGGAGTGTGATCCCCTATAGTTGGAACACACCCTCCGGTCCCCCTTCTTAAACAGAGGGACCACCACCCCGGTCTGCCAGTCCAGAGGCACTGTCCCCGATCGCCACGTGATGTTGCAGAGGCATGTCAGCCAAGACAGTCCCACAACATCTAGAGACTTAAGGTACTCAGGACGGATTTCATCCACCCCAGGAGCCTTGCCACTGAGTAGCTTTCTAACCACCTCAGTGACTTCGGCCTGGGTAATGGATGAGTCCGCCTCTGAGTCCCCAGTCTCTGCTTCCTCTTCGGAAGACGTGATGATGGGATTGAGGAGATCCTCGAAGTACTCCTTCCACCACCCGACAACATCACCCAGTCAGGGTCAACAGCTCCCCACCTGCACCGTAACAGGCGGAAGCACCACCTCCTCACCAGCAGGTGATGATCGGTCGACAGCTCTGCCCCTCTCTTCACTCGAGTGTCCAAGACACGTGGCCGAAGGTCAGATGATACGACTACAAAGTCGATCATCGACCTCCGGCTCAGGGTGTCCTGGTGCCACATGCACTTATGGACACCCTTTTGCTCGAACATGGTGTTCGTGATGGACAAACTGTGACTAGCACAGAAGTCCAACAACTGAACACCATTCGGGTTCCGATCGGGGAGGCCGTGCTTCCCGATCACCCCCCTCCAGGTCTCACTGTCGCCGCCCACGTGGGCGTTGAAATCCCCCAGGAGAACAATGGAGTCCCCAGTCGGAGCGCTATCTAGTACCCCTCCCAGGGACTCCAAGAAGGTCGGGTACTCTACACTGCCGCTCGGCCCGTAGGCTGAGACAACGGTGAGAGACCTGTCCCCGACCCGAAGGCATAGGGATGCGACCCTCTCGTTCACTGGAGTAAACTCCAACACATGGCGACTGATCTGGGGAGCAATAACCAATGTGACCCCAGCTCTCCGCCTCTCCCCGTGGGCAACGCCAGAAAAATGAAGCGTCCAGCCCCTCTCCAGGAGTTGGGTATTTCTTCCATTTTATTACAATTGCTCCCACAGTTGATTTATTCACACCAACCTGCTTGACTATTGTAGATTCACTCTTCCCAGCCTGGTGCAGGTCTACAATTTTCTTCCTGGTGTCCTTCGACAGCTCTTTGGTCTTGGCCATGGTTGATTTTGGAGTCTGGCTGTTTGAGGCTGTGGATAGGTGTCTTTTATACAGAAAACGAGCTCCAACAGATGCCATTAATAGAGTTAACAGGTGGAGGACAGAAGAGCTTCTTAAAGAAGAAGTTACAGGTCTGTGAGAGCCAGAAATCTTGTTTGTTTGTGGGTGACCAAATACTTATTTTCGACCATAATTTACAAATAAATTCTTTAGAAATCCTACAATGTGATTTTCTGTATTTTTTTTTTTTTTTTTTGTCTCTCATAGTTGAAGTGTACCTATATTGACAATTATAGACCTCTCTCATCTTTCTAAGTAGGAGAATTTGCACAATCACGGGCTGACTAAATTTTTTTTTTTTGCCCCACTGTAACAGTGTTATTTCAATTTTAGGAAGTAACAATTTAATAAACTGATTTAGTACATTTCGCTGACATCAGTGTTTCTCACTCACTAGTAACCCCACCTGCCCCTAATCCATCATCAATCCACTGTCCATTTTGTCTTATGCAGCTAGCAGTTGCTTTTTAATTGATCTGGTGCGCCAAAGTTCACCAAATTTGAATCCATTTATTGTCATTACATGCACACAAGATACTGTTTTTGAGTTATGGTGTTAACAGTTATTGTGTTGAGGTAATGAGATCATTTAACATTCTATTCAATCATTGCATTTTACAGCATTCAAATTTCCAATTCAGTGAGTTTCTCCATAGTTCTAGTAAGTTAATCATGTATAATATGTAATACGCAGTGGTGGGCACAGTTCAGATAATCTGACAGCATTTAATTATCAAAGCTAATGTTTTTGCTATCGGATTAGCTTTTCAGATAAGTTTTAAAACCATCATCAGACCAATTATCTTCCGATAAATTTAGTTCCGATAACTTTCAGTCCGATAACATTTTTTTTGCTGGTAAAGTGAGAAAAGTTTAACGGTCAAAAACATTTGTAAACCCTAAAATCAAACAATTTAGTCCATCTGTTTGTAGCAGACTGGCTGCCTGTCACTTGCTGATGATGTCATCATTAAGTGCAAAATATGATTGCCCAGTCGACCCAGGGAACATTGTGGGTAATGTTGTTCAGGTTCACTTTGGACGTTACAGTGAGTCGTCCACTCAACACAAAAACAAAACAGACTAATTTTAACATTATTTTATTTTAGTTCTTTGTGACTGTAATTTAATCACCAAGACTCTGTGGGGAAGAGGAGCTCTCACGGCACAGCTGTGTGTACAGAGGGAGGGACTTTTCTTCACATTTAGACACTGTTTTGGATTTTTTTTTTTTTTAAACGACACTTTATGTGAATTATTTATTCATATGAATCCCACTGAAACTAACATGTATGAATTTATATTTAGTACATGTATTTTACTCTGCCAGTCAATGCATTAATGGACAGATTTCGGTTGTTTAAGCCGCAGGGTTCAAAGCTTGTGAAAAAAGTGGCAGTTTTTAGCTCGTAAATGACGGCGTATCTAATACCAAGATAAACTGTGACTTCTAGTACTGTGTCTTACTGCTTTTGAAAGATGATGACAGTGTTTAGGGTTTAATTTTTTTATTTATTAATTTTTCGTGTGTTTTTTGTGTTTGTGATCCTTGAATTTAACCAGCTTCCCCTTAAAGTGAAACTGGTTTATCAGAAGCTGACAGTGTAATCTGATGTGGCCGCGTCTGAATCAGTACTAATAGTTATCAGTTATCTGTAATAAAGATAATTTTTTTTCAGCAGTTTATGGGTTTATCGTCATAAAAGATAACTTTTTAATTATCTGATTAATGGTTATCAAAGCTAACTTTTTGGTTAGCTGTGCGCTGGTAATATGTGATCTGAAAAGTCATCACAACATACCAAGCCTACATCATCATTTCCTGTTGCCTCTCATTGTCTGTGATACTGTGAACATTATTCAAACACACCGACTGTCAGCAATAATGTGACATTACCCATTTAAACAACTTATGCTTCACAGGTCTACCGGCGCCAGCAAGAAAAAAAAACAAAGCTCTCATCTTGTGGCACAAATAGGGAAGCCCTTATGCCCTGTTGCCATTGCTAATATATCTGTACCGTGATGATGTTCCCACACAAATATTTCATGTTGTGCGTCGCATCCAAGACTCACAATCTATGAATGGAAAAGGAAACCTGCTTTCTGTCACACTTTAAAAAAGGGGGCAGCCAGCAAAAAGTAAAGGAGAAAAAGTCTCTCATCATACCCCACCAAGAAGGCTAACGCTCTTACCACACTTTCATGTTAAAGGAGATTTTCTCCACCAGCTTGTGCACTTTCCCAGACACAACCCAACTCTTAAGTGGTTGAACTTCACCGAAATGAGGTGGGCTCCATTTCCCAAACACATGCATTAAAGAGAAAATGACATTTTTCAACCAATAGGCGCCATTTTCATGTTTTGCTAACCTAAAAGTTAGCTTCTATAACTGCTAATTTGCTAAATGAACGATTAACTGGAAACCAATAAATTTATAAAACATTTACCTGAAGCTACTAGTAACTGTTAAATTTCTAACTTTAGTTTTACAAATTTAATATGGCCTTGGATTTTCAGGGCTCTAAAACCCTGAAAAACAAATCTAAAGAGGTGGAATTTTAATATATTGTAGCATAGCCACCCCAAAATTAACATGCCAAGATCAGATGGTCAAGAAGTAAATAAATATTTAAATAAACAAATTAAACAGTGGTTTACACTCAACATACAGTATATTTACAGAACAGAAAGTATTCAGTAAGAAATGGCAAGAAATGAAAATGCACAGAAAATAATTTTAATTTTATTGAATGTGTTGACTGAGGCTTCTGCTCCTCCTTCTCCTCCAGGAAAAGCTTGTTGTTTTCATACATACACTCCAACAGGAACAAATGGTCAAGTTTATAAATATTTTTGATGTTTATCTTTATTTCTTTTTAAGGGGGGGGGGGGGACTGACTCAGTGGTATATTTAGCAGGCACTAATTGGTCCACTAATGATTTTCAAAGTCAGATGAAAAGCTAATACACTAACAACAAAAGTTAGCTTCACTAATTAGCCATTAGCTTAACTGTGTCCACCACTGTTTTTTGGGGGATCTATTCACTTGGAAAAAAAATAAAATAAAATATACTGAATCAGAACGTGTAGGCCTTCACATGCTAACCAGCTATATAATGTAATGGTACAGAGCAAACTAAAAACACTTTCAGTGAACCGCTACGTATCGCCACTGAACAGACAAACTTAATTAGAAGTGTACGGTAGCATAGAGACAGTCCCTATGGAAGTAAACATGCATGTTTATGTCACTAATTGTAAAGAAACTTTTTCAAGGTAACTCATGGTACAGTTAACTATTTACCCCCTAACAGTGACACTTTCAGGCATAACAAATCAATTGATGATGACAGTCTCTGTCTGTAAAACACAGCCACTCTTTGGTAATTGATTTGTAATGCCTCAGTGAACAGAAGTGCTGCCAAAGTTTATTTACATTTAGTGAGGCAAAATTGCCTCTACAGGGATCTTCTCTGTGTTCCCAGACATGTCTACATTTTCACCTGTTCCGTGGTGACAACTGGTTTACTCGGAGTATTTTTAGGTTGCCCCACACAATAGCATTATATACCGTTAGCCTGTGATGGTGCCTGAATTTTAAATCGATATTGCACAGATTCAATTTGCTTTTGTCTAAAGTGAATAGATGACCCCAGAATCATCTACAAATGGAGCCTAGGTTGAAAAATGTTAGGGTTTCCCTTTAATTTTAATTTCCATTTTTTTAATTAAAGCAAACATGGACCCAAATGACTCTTGCAGCAGCCCTGAAACATTCCTGAGTCTTTCTTAAATATGACTAATACATGCACTGGAGTGTGTTATAAATGAGGTTTTCTTTGCTAAGTGTCGCTGTGTATTTTTGTATGTCAAAGCACATGATGGACTGCCACAAGAAAGAAAACATCTTAATGCGTACGATGGTTGAGAGTTAAGACCCTTTTCTTCCAATTCCTTTTAAATGTGACTTATCTTTTTCCTGAACAGTTTGTCTGAATGAATGCTTAAGTGCGTAATTAGAGCATAAGAGCAATATAAACATATTCAATAATTTAAATGAGTTCAGCTGCTGCAGATGCATCCATCAAAAGTTTAACGAGTAAGAAAACATGCTTTCTTCGTGCAGCCAGAAGGCATAATGTTCACTGTGTTGGAAATTTGCATGGCATTTCTCATATTTCACTTGGACGACTGCTTAATTCGAGCGAACTGAAATATTTATTGTGTCCAGTTTGCCTTCCTGCTCAGCAGGTGCAGGTCAGGACCGAATCAAACCAAACACAAAATAATTTAATCCCCATCACTTCTTATTATCATTAAAGCTCATATCTCCACATCTGTACAGAAATTATAATTTAACAAAATCTTTCATTTAGTCAGCGGTGTGTTGAAAGTTTGGCGTGCGATACAAGTTTATTTATACCTCACGTGTCGGGGTCCAGCTCACAGTTGGGTGCATTTCATGCTATCAAAAGCTCTCTTTTTAATTCCTTTTTTTTCTGTTTCAAAAGCTTGAAGTTCATTTTCATGTGGACAGTGTACATACTCTGTTGGAAAAAGGAATTACTGTAAATGACCATATTCTCATGTTTTCACTTCAGAAAAATCAGAAATTCCATGTGAGGATCGCATTTATCTCATATTCCAAAATATTGACTTTAAATGTCAATATGTACCGTAACACAAACCTTCAAGTAACAAGTGCTTACTGTGTCAAATTGTTGCCATGGAAAAGGAGCATTTACACCTTTTAATTTTTCAGTTTAACATCAATTTTTTTTTCTCTCCCTGCAGTGATAATGGGCTAACTTTGTTTTAGGAATATTCGTGCCAGCAACCTTGGTTCCAACTCCGAACTGATTATGTCCCCGTCACACATTAGCCAATTGAGGCCGAATGGCGTCAGGATGACACATCCGGCCACAATCGGGAAATATTGACTTGCAGCCCAAAGACCAACGGATGGCAGTCTGTGAGCATCAACATATTTAAAGATAAAGATAAACTTTATTGATCTCACAGAGGAGAAATTCACGTTACATCAGCTCTTAAAAAACACACAAGGTGGGTGCAAGTAGAGGAAAATGTTCATCAAACAGCGTGTGCAAGGATAAGCAATAATAATACTTGTAACAGTACAAGACATAAGAAATGAGGTAGAAATAGAATATGTATGTATATATACACACTGTCAGACTGACAGCCGCGCAGCCGCAAGTACTGCGGGCGGTCAGTGAGGTAAATTTGGTAAATTAACATTCACATCCCATTCGCTCCGCTGTCCTGAGTGTGTTGCAGATGTTCAAAACCCTCTAGGCGCCATGGAGATGTGACGCACATCTGACGGCAGTCTGTGCAGTTTTTGCATCATCTGATCGCAGTCTACATATTCTGACGGCATCAAAACAGCACCTGAAATGATCTGATTGCAGTTGCTTGAGCTCTGATATAGATCAGTCACAGCAAAGTCTGCCGACATGTTGTGCCATGTATGTCCATCTCCACTGAACCCCAGCCAGTTAGGGCAAAGGAAATGTTGATATCTAATAACATGTAAGTGGCAGACATTCATCATGTGGGTGTAAACAGCGCGCAATCAAAGCAAAAGTACCGTGTGCCGCTGCGCCTCTCTGTGGTCTCATGTGCAGTAATGCACCATCATAGGCATCAGAGATGAACAGATCTCATAGTAACATGTTATTACTTGATCACCATCTAAACTCTGTAGGAGATGTGACGTGAAACTGTTTTGCCAGGCCATGACAACATTATTAAACATGAAACTCACCTCCAGCACAAGATCCAAACCACAGCCGGTGGTGAAAAGCCTCACCCCGGCTGCTGTGTGCTGCAAATAACCACGGCAAAAATAAATCCCATGTGATAATCCAACCGACATCACAGTGCACAGAGTTGCGTTGTGGTCCTGAAGTGAGCAAAAAAAAAGAAATCAAAGCTTGCTGGAAAGGCTGCACCTGATGCACAGTGTGACACTGCTGCAAACTTTCAGCAAAGGTGTCCAGTGGAATGCATGCTTAGTGGCTCAGGCAGCCATTATGAACACACACACAGCTGAGTGATCATTTCAGCATGTGCGCCCCACTCACTCATGCGCAAATGTGACCCTAACGTACGCGTGCATGTGAGATCAGTAGCCCGCAAGGGGAGGATGAGCGCAGATGTGATTGCATGAGATTAGTGAGTGACCGCACCATGCCGGCTTTGACACATATGGTATGAGTCCAGTCCATACGTTGGTTGTACTCTGGTGTCCAGTACCAGCAGGGACTCTGCAGAGGGAGGAACACAGCGCTGCCTCCCACTCTGGTCCCGTGTTTGCCATCCAGACGTTTGGACATTGGCCGTCTTCAATGCCTTTTATGGCCATCTGACAGCAGTCTATGTCATCTACCTGTTGTCTACATGCGCTTTGGATGCCATCGTGCAGGTGTGGATGAGGTAAGCTGGATGCGTTCTGACACTCCTGACCACGCCTCCCGACTTTGTCTGTTTCGGCCTGGTTCCTGCACATTCTTGCTATGTGTGACGGGGGCTTTATGTTGATACTGAATTCTAAAATGTCATGTTTATTAAACAATTGAGTACTCACTGTAGTGCATATCTTCACCAGAGTTAAAAAGTTGCATTGCATAGCCAAAATGTCACACCTGAAATTCCCTGACAATATAAATGTGCTTCATCAGAGTGTCCCTAGGTAACTGTTCATTTGAATTGCTTGCCTCTATTGGTGGTTGGCTCTCACTGCGGTATTGTATCACTTCCTGTTCCGGAGCACAGCGGTGTTTTTCTGTATCTGTATCTGTTAGCTGTTTAATCTGCGCAGTTAGATTGATCTAGTTATCTAGATTACGATTTGTTTCCCAGTGTAATCTTTACGTGCCTTAACTAAAGCACTCCCTCTGCTGAATCACCTCTAAATTATTTACACATTATTCACTTTGCGTGTTTTTAGGAATCCGCTAGCTTAGCGTAGCTACTAGCTCTTAGCCGATTTAGCATGGCGGCTTCTCCTGTCTCTCCCGCACTTTTCTGCTCTGGGTGTGAAATGTTTAGTTATTCCTCAGCCTCCTTTAGCAGTAATGGTACTTGTAATAAGTGTAGCTTATTCATAGCTTTGGAGGCCAGGCTGGGCGAATTGGAGACTCGGCTCCGCACCGTGGAAAATTCTACAGCTAGCCAGGCCCCTGTAGTCAGTGCGGACCAAGGTAGCTTAGCCACCGTTAGTTACCCCCTGGCAGATCCCGAGCAGCCGGGAAAGCAGGCTGACTGGGTGACTGTGAGGAGGAAGCGTAGCCCTAAACAGAAGCCCCGTGTACACCGCCAACCCGTTCACATCTCGAACCGTTTTTCCCCACTCGACGACACACCCGCCGAGGATCAAACTCTGGTTATTGGCGACTCAGTTTTGCGAAATGTGAAGTTAGCGACACCAGCAACCATAGTCAATTGTCTTCCGGGGGCCAGAGCAGGCGACATTGAAGGAAATTTGAAACTGCTGGCTAAGGCTAAGCGTAAATTTGGTAAGATTGTAATTCACGTCGGCAGTAATGACACCCGGTTACGCCAATCGGAGGTCACTAAAATTAACATTAAATCGGTGTGTAACTTTGCAAAAACAATGTTGGACTCTGTAGTTTTCTCTGGGCCCCTCCCCAATCGGACCGGGAGTGACATGTTTAGCCGCATGTTCTCCTTGAATTGCTGGCTGTCTGAGTGGTGTCCAAAAAATGAGGTGGGCTTCATAGATAATTGGCAAAGCTTCTGGGGAAAACCTGGTCTTGTTAGGAGAGACGGCATCCATCCCACTTTGGATGGAGCAGCTCTCATTTCTAGAAATCTGGCCAATTTTCTTAAATCCTCCAAACCGTGACTATCCAGGGTTGGGACCAGGAAGCAGAGTTGTAGTCTTACACACCTCTCTGCAGCTTCTCTCCCCCTGCCATCCCCTCATTACCCCATCCCCGTAGAGACGGTGCCTGCTCCCAGACCACCAATAACCAGCAAAAATCTATTTAAGCATAAAAATTCAAAAAGAAAAAATAATATAGCACCTTCAACTGCACCACAGACTAAAACAGTTAAATGTGGTCTATTAAACATTAGGTCTCTCTCTTCTAAGTCCCTGTTGGTAAATGATATAATAATTGATCAACGTATTGATTTATTCTGTCTTACAGAAACCTGGTTACAGCAGGATGAATATGTTAGTTTAAATGAGTCAACACCCCTGAGTCACACTAACTGTCAGAATGCTCGTAGCACGGGCCGGGGCGGAGAATTAGCAGCAATCTTCCATTCCAGCTTATTAATTAATCAAAAACCCAGACAGAGCTTTAATTCATTTGAAAGCTTGACTCTTAGTCTTGTCCATCCAAATTGGAAGTCCCAAAAAACAGTTTTATTTGTTATTATCTATCGTCCACCTGGTCGTTACTGTGAGTTTCTCTGTGAATTTTCAGACCTTTTGTCTGACTTAGTGCTTAGCTCAGATAAGATAATTATAGTGGGCGATTTTAACATCCACACAGATGCTGAGAATGACAGCCTTAACACTGTATTTAATCTATTATTAGACTCTATTGGCTTTGCTCAAAAAGTAAATGAGTCCACCCACCACTTTAATCATATCTTAGATCTTGTTCTGACTTATGGTATGGAAATAGAAGACTTAACAGTATTCCCTGAAAACTCCCTTCTGTCTGATCATTTCTTAATAACATTTACATTTACTCTGATGGACTACCCAGCAGTGGGGAATAAGTTTCATTACACTAGAAGTCTTTCAGAAAGCACTGTAACTAGGTTTAAGGATATGATTCCTTCTTTATGTTCTCTAATGCCATATACCAACACAGTGCAGAGTAGCTACCTAAACTCTGTAAGTGAGATAGAGTATCTCGTCAATAGTTTACATCCTCATTGAAGACAACTTTGGATGCTGTAGCTCCTCTAAAAAAGAGAGCTTTAAATCAGAAGTGCCTGACTCCGTGGTATAACTCACAAACTCATAGCTTAAAGCAGATAACCCGTAAGTTGGAGAGGAAATGGCGTCTCACTAATTTAGAAGATCTTCACTTAGCCTGGAAAAAGAGTCTGTTGCTCTATAAAAAAAAGCCCTCCGTAAAGCTAGGACATCTTTCTTCTCATCACTAATTGAAGAAAATAAGAACAACCCCAGGTTTCTTTTCAGCACTGTAGCCAGGCTGACAAAGAGTCAGAGCTCTATTGAGCTGAGTATTCCATTAACTTTAACTAGTAATGACTTCATGACTTTCTTTGCTAACAAAATTTTAACTATTAGAGAAAAAATTACTCATAACCATCCCAAAGACGTATCGTTATCTTGGCTGCTTTCAGTGATGCCGGTATTGGTTAGACTCTTTCTCTCCGATTGTTCTGTCTGAGTTATTTTCATTAGTTACTTCATCCAAACCATCAACATGTTTATTAGACCACATTCCTACCAGGCTGCTCAAGGAAGCCCTACCATTATTTAATGCTTCGATCTTAAATATGATCAATCTATCTTTGTTAGTTGGCTATGTACCACAGGCTTTAAAGGTGGCAGTAATTAAACCATTACTTAAAAAGCCATCACTTGACCCAGCTATCTTAGCTAATTATAGGCCAATCTCCAACCTTCGTTTTCTCTCAAAAATTCTTGAAAGGGTAGTTGTAAAACAGCTAACTGATCATCTGCAGAGGAATGGTCTATTTGAAGAGTTTCAGTCAGGTTTTAGAATTCATCATAGTACAGAAACAGCATTAGTGAAGGTTACAAATGATCTTCTTATGGCCTCGGACAGTGGACTCATCTCTGTGCTTGTTCTGTTAGACCTCAGTGCTGCTTTTGATACTGTTGACCATAAATTTTATTACAGAGATTAGAGCATGCCATAGGTATTAAAGGCACTGTGCTGCGGTGGTTTGAATCATATTTGTCTAATAGATTACAATTTGTTCATGTAAATGGGGAATTTTCTTCACAGACTAAAGTTAATTATGGAGTTCCACAAGGTTCTGTGCTAGGACCAATTTTATTCACTTTATACATGCTTCCCTAGGCAGTATTATTAGACGGTATTGCTTAAATTTTCATTGTTACGCAGATGATACCCAGCTTTATCTATCCATGAAGCCAGAGGACACACACCAATTAGCTAAACTGCAGGATTGTCTTACAGACATAAAGACATGGATGACCTCTAATTTCCTGCTTTTAAACTCAGATAAAACTGAAGTTATTGTACTTGGCCCCACAAATCTTAGAAACATGGTGTCTAACCAGATCCTTACTCTGGATGGCATTACCCTGACCTCTAGTAATACTGTGAGAAATCTTGGAGTCATTTTTGATCAGGATATGTCATTCAAAGCGCATATTAAACAAATATGTAGGACTGCTTTTTTGCATTTACGCAATATCTCTAAAATCAGAAAGGTCTTGTCTCAGAGTGATGCTGAAAAACTAATTCATGCATTTATTTCCTCTAGGCTGGACTATTGTAATTCATTATTATCAGGTTGTCCTAAAAGTTCCCTAAAAAGCCTTCAGTTAATTCAAAATGCTGCAGCTAGAGTACTGACGGGGACTAGAAGGAGAGAGCATATCTCATCCATATTGGCCTCTCTTCATTGGCTTCCTGTTAATTCTAGAATAGAATTTAAAATTCTTCTTCTTACTTATAAGGTTTTGAATAATCAGGTCCCATCTTATCTTAGGGACCTCGTAGTACCATATCACCCCAATAGAGCGCTTCGCTCTCAGACTGCAGGCTTACTTGTAGTTCCTAGGGTTTGTAAGAGTAGAATGGGAGGCAGAGCCTTCAGCTTTCAGGCTCCTCTCCTGTGGAACCAGCTCCCAATTCAGATCAGGGAGACAGACACCCTCTCTACTTTTAAGATTGGGCTTAAAACTTTCCTTTTTGCTAAAGCTTATAGTTAGGGCTGGATCAGGTGACCCTGAACCATCCCTTAGTTATGCTGCTATAGACGTAGACTGCTGGGGGGTTCCCATGATGCACTGTTTCTTTCTCTTTTTGCTCTGTATGCACCACTCTGCATTTAATCATTAGTGATCGATCTCTGCTCCCCTCCACAGCATGTCTTTTTCCTGGTTCTCTCCCTCAGCCCCAACCAGTCCCAGCAGAAGACTGCCCCTCCCTGAGCCTGGTTCTGCTGGAGGTTTCTTCCTGTTAAAAGGGAGTTTTTCCTTCCCACTGTAGCCAAGTGCTTGCTCACAGGGGGTCGTTTTGAACGTTGGGGTTTTACATAATTATTGCATGGCCTTGCCTTACAATATAAAGCGCCTTGGGGCAACTGTTTGTTGTGATTTGGCGCTATATAAAAAAAAAAATTGATTGATTGATTGATTGATGTTCTAAAGAGATCTCGTACCAACATCTAGTCTTCACCTTAGATCACTGGTTAGCGCCCAAGTCTTACAATCATACAGTTTGACAGGAAATGCCAGGATGCTCAGAATTTGGCTTTTGTTGTCTTGCAGCAGTACCAGCATCACCAAACACCTCCATCCAAGTACCGTATGACCAGTGCTAATTTTTACAGCATATTTTGGTTTCAGTTTACTAAAATTTAGTTTTAGTCACAGTTTAGTCATCTCAATTGTTAAAACTAGACTAAATCTAAAACAATTCAGATGACTAAATTGTGACTAAAATTTAATTTTATTCACACTTTAGTCATCTGAATTGTTAAAACTAGACTAAATCTAAAACAATTCAGACAACTAAATTATTACTAAAACTAAATGACATTTTAGCCAAACAAAACTAAAACTAATCCCGTCAGGATTAACACTAGTCATGACTCCAAAAACTATTCCCAAGTGTCTCCTGATTTCCAGAGCTGAGAACTCAGAAACATGAACGTCATTGCCGAGACAACAGAATGTCTTTACAAGTGCAACACTTTCGCCACTTAGATACACTTTTGATGGTCAGGTCCAGTACATCCATTAAAACCTAGTGGTTTTTATTCTTTATCTAGTACAACTGCAAACCCAGACCCTCTGATTCCTCATTCAACTTCTCAAATTATGCAATCAGGGCATCCATTGATTCAGCAAAGATCGCAGCATCATTCATGTAGTCTTCAGATAGATATGAAGTCTTCAGAGCCACCGCAAAGTGCCACTTTTCAAGATCCCTGGACAGTAGTGGAGGATGATTGCCCTTCCTGAGAGAAGGACAATCATATATGCCAACTCAGGTTTGGATGTGGATGCTCCCGTGCAATGGACGTACATCAACAAATGCACAAGTTGCCAGATTACTTAGAAACATAGGAAACTGTCTAAGATACTTTATCAGTGACTTAAACATGTTCGTGTGTCAATTACCCACCTTACTGAAATAAAACTAGCTGTAAACGTGACAGTTTAGTTTGTATATTTACAATTATGTGAGTCTGTCTATTTATGTATGGCCTCTAAAATGAAGGATTAAAGATGTGAAAGTAATGTTCCTGTAAGAAATGGCATTTGGAATTCTCTACGGTCAGAATACTAACCCTCGATGTCTTCACTGCTGATGGTTGGGCATCGTGGCTCCGCTTTCCTTAAATGAGCTGAGGGACAGCTAAGCTTTGGAGCACTGAATAGTCAATAAAGACATACTTGTTCAATGCAACTCAGGGAAAACTGCTGCAGAGTCAAAAGCGCAAAGATGCAGGAAACAACCTCCATGATGGATGACGGAGAAATAAGTATATGGGCTAGGAGGGAAACTTCTAATTAAGAGAAGGGAGGTGCATGCTGATTCATTCTAGGGGGGGGCTCTCAGAGCATCAGCCTCATGAATTGAATAGTGTGGTGAGGCATTTATGGATGGACCAGAAGTGGCACCTTTGCCAACCACAGTGTACAAACCGCCTCTACTTCTTTTACCACATGCAATTGCTTGCTCCACATGCCGGAATCCCATTCCATCAAGGAATCAAGCACTTCTCATTGCCTTTCACCAAAAAAAGGCATGGCATCTGAGAACACCCCCCCTTATTTATTGCCTTATAAAAAAGAGTTTTGGTCAGGTTTTGCATCTCTAAAATGAGCACACTGGTTTTCCCCCCACATAGAGCTCCATTCATCATAGGCTGTTGCAGGGAGACCTACTGCTCGTACATTTCCTGTAACCGGAGTGGCAGGGATCCAACGGTTGGCTTTAATATTAAAAGAACGTAGCAAAAATGAATTATAAGTCGACCGGTACTTGCTTTTTTCCAGCTGGCACTTTCGTGATCAGTTTTGTTCCCTTGTGGGAGTGTCTGCACATGTCTTTGTTTGATTACAAACCAATTTGTCACCTTTTATATTCCCGACTTCCTCTCGGGTCAAGAGGCCCCTGCGGCGTCCTAAAAGCTCTCCGCAAGCTTTGGTGGTGAATCTGGTGCCCGTGAGGCATAACTCTCCCTGTCAAAACAGAGAGGGAGGCCATGATTCTTCACCAATTAGTCCTATGCAGCTCTAGTCTAATAATCCAAGACATGAGGTCATTTTTCAGCATCCCTCTGTGACAATTTATTAATGCACTGTTCATTTAATAAAAAAAAGTCTTCTTTCATTTATTTGTGATACCTCCAAAAAGGAGTTTGTTTGAGCCTTTTGCATGGTCATAGGTGTTTCTGCAAGGGGGCTATCATCCTGTTTATCCTGTTTATCCTCAGATTTTATAGCATGAAGTGAATGAGGGTCTGTGACTTTCCCTGAATGGGAATCCAGTCTAACTCAAGTGAATTCACCAGCCAAGGCCAATGACCATTTACTGGGTGAACTGGGACAATTCACATGAACTGTTTTGTCCAAAAACACAGACGCCACATTGCCCCAAAAGCTGCATGTCTGCGGTAACACATGTGCTACTGCTGTATGTATAGTACACACTATGCAACACACAGACACATCTGATGCGGTTTCTCCACATTGCACCCTGACATTTTTGTCTCATTTGTTTGGCTAGGGTGAGCACTCTGGTCCATGACTGGAACTGACCTGCTGGCATGGGTCTGGTCCACCTTGCAGAGGTGTTGTGTGGTGCAGACCACACCACAGACCAAACAGGAAAAGATAAATTACAGATGAGTCCAATTTTCTGTGGTGTGCTCACTTGAAAGGAGTCACCCACACACACACACATTGTCAGCACCCATTTTTTTCAGTGACAATAGAGTGAATACAGCATGCACACCTGCAACACTTTATCTTTAAACTGCGGTGGGGTGGTCATAAATCCCGGAGAGACTGGGTCTTTAGGGTGCATTCACACTTTGACGATCAGCCCGGTATTTGCAGACTGAGAGTGAAAATTTGATAAACATCAATCAGCACCAAGGTCCGCCAGACTGCACAGGAGCTACGACATCGACCGGGTAACGCTGATGTTTTTTGTGGTCCCGGAAAAATTTTCAACATGCTTAAAATCTTAAAATGCCAGCAAGAGTTGAGCTCTGCTACGACTACGCCATCTCCGTTAGTACGCTGTTACTGTTCCGTTCACCTCTGCTGGCCAACATCAGAAGCTTCACTGGATGTGGCACTTACTCTGGCACCCTTTGGCTTGAAGAATTATGTAGAAATATCAAGGAATATGTAGAGCTTGTCTTGCTGGCACACTGGTAGCAAGTGACAAAATCTCAGACATAGAGTTTATATAGGCTACATCACGATGACGCAAATGTTGAGTTGACAATCAGCTCTGCCAAGCTACATTACTGCTCCACGGAGTGTGCTACCAATGTGCCTGTTCTCCGATGGTGAAAGTTGAATTACATCCTATAATACATCAGTGGACTGTCACCTTACATCGCGCACCAACTGGACAACATCGCCCTCCACAGAGCTAAGTCAAGTTTTGTTGAAGGACAGGACATTTGGACCCTTGGAGTGAGCCTTCTCCAGCTTTTCACAGAGATATTTGAGAATCTGCTCCGTTGGCCAAAGGCCAGCATCAGCCACCTCACGTCATAGTTTGACTGGGCCCTTAAAGACCATGTTGGTCATGTTTATGAAACAGGGGCAAAAGTTGGCAAGAACTTGCAGAACTCTTTGTAACCATCACTGGAAGACAAATGATGGAAACATTGCCTAATCTGTGCAGGATTTGATGGGGCAAGAAGTCAGGATGCACATTGCTAAGTACCATCCTAAGTCCTATATATAATAGTCCCCGAGGTCCATTTTTACAGATGCTTTGGCTCTGATTTTAGTCCAGATAGTGTTGAGTCCAGAAAGAAATTCAAATTACATAAAAGCAAGGACAAAGATGCCTAAACACAAATACAGTGCGAACCTCTGACCTCCATAACTCCACACATCACCTCCTTCACCCAGCATCCTGTCTGTGTCTGTGGTGCCCTGGGGGGACGTGAGGATAGGAATGCAGCCTGTCAGTCCATTCAGCTATCTCCTTGGTGGTCTTTGGCAGGCTGCTGTTAGGGAATCCCCAGCGTGTGGCCGACCTCTTCCCTGAGGTTCTCCACTGATCTGCTGGAGGCCAAACGAGCAGTGCCACCTCACTTGGTGCTGATGAAACCTGAGCAGGTTGCTCACT